>NC_056734.1:704005643-704305643 GCF_019279795.1 Protopterus annectens
AAAAGATTACAAGTTTAACAAAGTCAAAAAGGTCCAATACTTCCAGATTTCCTTGTTCTGTCATGCTTCACAAATACAATTATTGCTTTGTAATCCCACATTTGTCAATTTCCAAGTTACTGATTTTACTTAGTTCATCTCCATCTCCCAAATCCTGTCTCTGGTTAATTTCTAACATACTTTTGGTTCTTCTAGTCAACTCCTCCTTCTCTCAAGGATTTTCTGTTGAAACACTGGAAAAGGTTTCATTGGCACAGTCTCTCTGTGGTCTTTATTACCAGAAGACTAGAAAGCAAAAGCTGCTTCTGTTTCACAGCTCACTTTTTGTTGGACAAACTTTCTTATTTTCCCCTTGGCATGTTCTGCAACAAAAATTATTTTGTCCCTCCAGGAAAGAATAATTTGAAGACAGCTAGATACAGCAGTTTTAATCTCACATCAGCTTTTCGACATTTCCTGAAAAGTGGAATAAATTTACTCTATCTGCCACTTTTAGTACTTTGTCCTTCTACCATAGTTTTGTCAGAATAAACTCCTTCTGCTAGTAGGCTTGCATCTTTACTATTACAGGCCCAGGTTGCTTTCTCATGGCCAGGTTTGGAGCATACACATGATGCTCATTTTCAATTAGCAACTACTGCTTGTAATACCAGTTCAGCTGCTTATTTGTGTTTTCATAAAAATGAATACAGTCTGTTCCTTCTAGCTTCTCTAGTACAACAGAAAATCTCAGGTTTTCCTTATGTGCTCTGTTGTCTAATTCTATTTTTTATAACATCTCTTCTTGAGCAGTCTCAAATTCAGCCAGCTTTTTCTTCATTTTGACCTTCGATTTTTGCAGTTTTTCCACCTCATCTAAATATCTGTTTAAAGCTTCTTCCATTTTTCCAGCCTTTTGTTATTTGAGTTGATGTACTCCACCAGTGCTTCATTTATTTTAATCCGGTCTGAGTGCAACGGTCTTATATTTTCCTCTAGGATACTGGAAGTCATGTCTGGAACTTGCACTGCTTTTTGTTGAACAACTGTAGAACTATTTCCAGTCAGCATTTTTTTTCTCACCATTTTAGCTGATTTTTCTTAGGGTCCTCTGTATTTCTTTTTTTCCTGGCATATAGGCAGTGCATTTACTAGCCAGTTACTGAAATTTATCTAGAAATACTAGCCCACTGGCTCTATCCCAGGTTTCAATTTTCACACTAGAAGAGCTAGAATTAAGCTGTTACTCAACGAGACTCTCCTAGCAGGAGTGATGGCCAGAAGCAGAATAGTCTTTCCAGGGGCAGAATGTGAGATTTGCTGAGGCTACTGGTTCAAAAGGAGGTAAGCTGAGCTTTTCAACCATGAGTCTTAGGTCCCAAGGAGGGGGTGCAAGTCTCCTTGGTGGTCTAAGATGCAGAACCCCTTTAAGGAATTGTCTGACCTCAGGTCTACGCATAACAGGTGGATTGAGGGGCAGACAGGCAGAGATGTCCTACAGGAGGGCTTTAATGGAGAGAATAAGGCAGACCTGCATCTATGAGCTCACACAAATACTTTAGGATGGAAGGTACCTCTGATTTGTTGGGGTTACTTCTATGACACTACAAAGAAAATGTCTTCCATTTGGTTATGTAGGATTATCGAGTGGTGGGTGGTCTTGCTTCTTACAGAATCTTAATGACATCTTCTTAACACTGGTGTCTGAAAGGAATTAAAACCCTATCATCCACAACTTAGATTTAGGGATGACATGTTAGGATGTAGGAGTGATCCTTTTTGCTGTGTGATGAGATTCACCTTTTGTGGTAGTTTGCAGTGTTTGCTCTTGGCTTGATGATAAAACGGAGGGAAGCAATGCTGTCTTGGCCAGAAGATACCCACTAGTAATATATATTTTTTTGTTTTGGATCTTCAGTGGAACCCTTGGTATAAGAGGCAGCATGGGAAAGGCATAGAAAAACTTTTCTGTCCAATGAAAAGAGAAGGCATCTCTCCCTCAAGCTGAAGGGCAACAGTTCCTGGTGCAAAACAGTGGATGTTTTTGTTGCTCTATAAGGCAAACAAATCTATCTTAGTGTCCCCAACAATGAAGGATGTTCAGAAAGACTGGTCTGTTCAGGGACCATTTGTGAGAATCCTCCAAGGTCCTGCTTAATGTATGTACCAGCACATTGTCTTGTGATGAAGTGTATATGGCACGTAGGGGCATGCTCTTCTGGGTGGCAAGGTCACAGGACCTCTGTGCTAGTCTGCACAATTGTCATGATCTGGTGCCACCTTGCTTGTTTTACTGTCATGCTCTTTATGACTACTCAGAGAGGGTCTGGTTTCCAGGCATGTAAAAAAAATGAAGAGCTTTTCAAGTTGAAGTGTTCTATTTTGAGTTTTGGCTGCCATCTGTCCTGTACTGTGTGGGTGCCTGTCCAGGGTCCCCAGGCCTTGTCTGAGGCATCTGTGAACATCTCTTGAAAAAGATTAGGTGGAATGAAGGAGAGCCAATGGTTCAGTTTCACCTGGTCTACCACCATGAACTATCCTTTCTGAGATGAGGTGTGAAGGGAATCACTGTGCCTTAGAGGGTGAGAGTGCTGGACCCATACTGGTTTTGGTACCACTGAACTTTTCTTACATCCAACCTGACTATGGGAAGCATTTGGATAGTTGCTGCCATGAATCCCAGAGCTCATAAGATTTCTCTGGCTGAGTCTCAGTTGAGAGAGAAAAGGCTGTGAAAGTAATCTGTAAGGTTCTGCAATTTTTCCTGGGGCAAGCTGGCCTGCATTCTTATGGTGTCCAATCTGCAACCCACAAACATTAGGTCCTGGGTGAGCTGCAGGGAGGACTGCTTGTAGCTGACAGTGAACTGCAAAAGAAGGTTGAGAGTGAAGTGGAGGTATTGCAGCAGGCTCTGTGGAGAGGTTGCCTGGATCAGCAGATCATCTAAGCCGACGGAAATATGAATACCCCGAATCTGAAGGCTATCACTGGTTCTAGACACTTTGTGAAAGCTCTTGGGGTTGAGGAAAGCACACAAGGAAAAGCAGTTTATGCAGGTAAAGCACTGTGAAAGTTGGCACTTTTAAGAAAGCATTTAGCAGAAAGCGATCCAGGACAGATCTCCATTGCCTCTCTTTTCTTGTAACTATGAAGAGTTTGGTATAAAAACGCCTTCCTAGGAATTTGGTGGGCAATTGTTCTACACTGCCTTATGCCCGTAATTCTTGGAGTATGGGAGATAGCAGATGGACTTGGTTGGGGGTATACCATTCAGTTCACCATTAAGACATGGCATAACCCCTTCTTATGAATGAAAGCACTCAGTTTTCTGTAGTGATCCTTTTCCCAGCCTGTGATTGACTGAGCTAACCTTTTGAAGACAGCAGATCAAAAGGTGGGAGTAAAGATTTACAGATAGTCATAGTGATTTTTCTCCGAAGGGAGGCCTCCCAGTTGTGGATTCCCTCTGTGGTTTTTCTGGATATCTCTGCCTTCTTATGTTTTTGAATAGGTTTGGAGTCCCTTCTAACAAAATAAGAGGGTTTTGGCTAGGTAATTCCTCTGGTATCCAGATTAGCAGAATGCAGTCTTTCCTTGCTCTTTTAGAGCTTTAAATATGTTGGCTGCTAGTGGACCAAACAAAAGGTCCTTGTGTAAAGCAGAATCAATTAGTTTGGCTTTGAAGTCTTCTGCCAAATGTTGATTACACAACCATGCATACCTGTGAATGACAGAAGCCTCTACAGCATCATAGCTACATTTTATACTGTGTTCAGCTACCTGAGTAAGCAAGAGCAACATTTACTGCTTGAAATCTGATCCCTGTGAATCCACCACTACCTTGTTTTAGGAACGGAGTATGAATGATAGGACTTTATCATCTGGGGTCTGGTAATTAATAGCCATGAATGCCAAAGAAAAGGAGGTATACATCTTTTTCCCATCTATGGCCCTACTGTCGTTGTCTGAAGAGAGGGCACGGACACTGGGAAGAAGTTTAGAAGGTTTATCAGAAGAGTATGTAACTGCAGAGGGGTCTGTCACAGGATTCTTACACAAGAACGTATGTTCATCTGAAACTTTACAAAATCTCTCTGGCCTTCAGAGGGCAGAAGGCAGGAAACTAGGGTAGCAGAAATAGACTGGAAAGCATCCAAGAAGGCCTCCAGAACTGGAAGGACAGGAGAAGAGACACGGTTGCCCATTTCCAAGAGGTTGTAATACCTTTTCTGGACCTCTGTAATCTATCTAAACTGCCACTCAAAATGTTTCATCATGTTCAGAATGGTCTCCCCAAATGAAGACTCTTCAACAGGAGAGTCAAGGGAAATGGAGTTTTCATCATCAGAAGGAATGTAGCCAGAGGAGTGGATTTGAGAGTAGTAAACCAGAGAATGGTCAGAGTCAGAGGCCTTCTCATTTCACAGGAGGATGAATCCACAGTAATTTGTTGAGGTGTAGGGGAAGGAGGGTGGGCAGAAAATGAAGGTGGTTTCATGGCCATTATTGGCCTTGAGCAGGACTTGAGAAAAGTCCATCCATTTCTTCTCCCTAGATGGGGGAGTAGTAATGACATGCTTAGTTTTTTGTAGTTTCTTCTTTGGTATGACGTCTGCCTGAACCAAGTGGGGTGGATTAGATCCCTGATGCACCTTAATTAACTTACTGGGGATATCCTCTGACTAGAATCTGTGGGATGCCCTTCGGACCCTCAGAAATGATGATCTGCCGGTCTCCCTTCTCTGTAGTAGTAGTTTCCTTAGTCGTTAGGTATCTGATGCCATACTGGCCTCCTGTAGGGTTGCTGCAGAGGGCATCAGGGATGGTGTCAGACATACTGCGGGTTCTGGAACCTCAGTGGGTGAATTGGAATTAGAGTGGGTAGACTGAGTATCCAGCGTAGAACTTTTGAGCTTTTTCTTGTGAGAAGGAGGAATCTGAAGAACCAGGAGCTGTCATCTTAGAGGGGGTCAAACAATTCAGACATTGGGTCAACAAGAAAGTGTTGATAAAAGGCAGAATGAATTGCAAATTCTCTGGCACAAAAAACTGAAACAATGGAACAGGCTTTGTAGTCATGTTCCACACCAAGACAGTAGAGATACTGGGTATGAAGATCTTTGCATGGGATTGGTCTACCACACTTGCACTTATCTCTCCCAGTTGACATCTAATACACATATACCAAATTAATTTAGTTAAGGAAGATTCCCCCAAAAGGGCACTTAACTGTTTTTTTCAAGAAGCCACAGTATCAACCACCAAACAACGATCAGTCCAACAGATAAACGACCTGCATTTGGGATGGCAGTGAGATATTCTGAGAATGTAAACTTATACATCTACCTATATACCCTTATGCTTATATCCAAGCTCACATTTCAGATGTATGACCCAGGGGAGGTTAAGCTTTGGTACCCTTGCCAGAAGTCAGCAATGATAACCCATTTGTTTGGAATACTGTAACAGTATTGATCAGGGTATGAAGACTACTTTTTAAAGAATTTACAAAGTTTTGCAAAGTCAACAGAAGTGTAAGAGATCCTGGCAGAATGTATGGAGGAAAATAAACCAAACATGCTAATTCAATTAACATGAACAGTGCTTTTGAAAATTAAGATGATAAAATTAAAACATAGTCAAGTAAAAAATTTTGCAGTGAAACTAGTACAAAACAAGTCCCTGTGTAAACACTATGGAGGATCATTTACACACAATACTGTATGTCCAGTGAAAAAAAGTATGCAAAGCATATAGAAAGCTAAGACAAACTGAACTGCAGTGGAGTTTAAGAAACAATATCAGCTGCAGGCAAATTATAACAAGTCACAGAAGTATAATAAAATATTTAACAGACTGTTCACTCCACACATAAAAAAGTACAATCATATTATATCCAGAAAAGGTGTTGCAACTGAAAGAATGGTATAAATGTAAGACAGTGGTGATAAGTAGAATAAGTCATAAGTAAAACTACTGCTAATACATTCAGACACAAGAATAATTGTTAATTTAAGTTCCAGCAACACAGAATGTGAACACATCTACAGCAAACTGCATAAAAAGCCATATCTTAGACTTATCTTAAGCAAAAGTGCTCCTCTATTAATTTAGAGCATTAAAGCAAATAATGGTAGGAAATAAGATACCCAGTGAAATCACTTGGCATCAGTCAAATGTTAACTATATTTTGACAATAAATAACCTTGTTGAAAGGCTACCAAGCCATATTTTAAGGTATAATGAAATTAAAATATCTTCCAAGTAAAGGTATACACATGCATGAGTATAAAACCATTAACACATCCAGTTCAAAGAATCTCTCATTTTTTATATCACAAAGCAGTATAATAAATAATTAAAACTCCTGTTGGAAACACAAACACACAGCCCTTGGGAATCATCTACACTAGCTTATCCAGTGCCAAGACAGCCAAGTGAAGTTTGCACACGTATACAAATGACAAGCAAAATCCCCAAAGTTACTTGTTTTACCTGATATATCGCACTTTAAATCATTTCAACAGCAAACCTGAAGAACACATAGTTCTATAATTACAGTGAAAGTACAAGAAAAATATTTATAAATGAGGCAATCATGGAATTAAATGATGTTTGAATATTCACAAAACTAGATGTGAACTCTGTACACCATCCACTTGCACTACATACACATAGTGAAAGTAGAACAACATTCTCTGCACACATATGAACCTGAGAAGGTACGACAGGCTTGTGCTTGGTATTAAGGTCTGCTGCTGAAATATTTCATAGTGTTCCATATCAGGTAAAACAAATGTAAAATGTAGTAAGCATTACAGAGATAACATATTAATATATGTAGAAAGAAAACAAAAGCATGATAAAGCAGTAAAACAGGTACCAGAAAGA
This sequence comes from Protopterus annectens, assembly GCF_019279795.1. NCBI lineage: Eukaryota > Metazoa > Chordata > Ceratodontiformes > Protopteridae > Protopterus > Protopterus annectens. The sequence goes on from NC_056734.1 coordinate 704,012,514, forward strand.
TGCAGACAGATTTGACTTTGGTACAAATGTACTGGTTTTAATTTCAAGAGACATCTAACCCAGCCACTAAAACACTATACTGAACTGCAAAAGTCGTCAGTTTGTTAACAATGAAAAACTATAACAAGAAGTTATGTACACACCATAACGTTCGATGTATGTAGTCCATCTCGCCTCACATTCTTACTCATGGGTTCGGACTCGGCCAACTTTTATTTTCTAGCAAGAAGTCTCTAATTGGCTGGGCTAAACAGGTATCCCATGTTGCACTGCTCCATAGCCCCAGATCTAGTTTGCTGCAAAACCACAATCGCACCTCATGCATAACAACAACCCACTACAGTAGAACTCTATCAAGGGGAATAAGAAAAGCAACTGCCATTGAAGGGTACTCAAAAGCCAATTTCAGCCTCCAAATCCTCCAGGAAGGGGGCAGGCGGGAGGGTACGTAAGAATGTGAGGCGAGATGGACTACATACATCGAACATTATGGTGAGTACATAACTTCTTGATGTTATGTAGTCCAATCTCGCCTACATTCTTACTCATGGGACAGCGTCCCTAGCACCTCTATCCTGGGAGGCTCAAAGGAAGATACTCCTGAGGACTGTGGAACCAAAGGAAGCCCAGTCCCTAGAAGCCACGTCCAGTTTGTAATGAGTAATAAAGGCGTGTGGGGAAGCCCACATGGCTGCAGCACAAATATCATCCAAAGAAAGTCTAGCATGGTAAGCTATTGACGCAGAAACAGCCCTGGTAGAGTGAGCTTTAACTGGGAATGGTAGATCTTTGCCCGTACAGGAGTAAATAAAGGAAATACAACTTGAAATCCATCTGGAGATTGTAACCTTGGAAATGGGGGATCCCGCTCTACTTTCTGAAAAAGGCACAAACAATTGGTCAGCTTTCCGTATTTGTTTTGTCCTGTGTAAGTAGAATCATAACTGCCTGTGTACATCCAATTGATGAAATCTAAACTCTGTTTTGTTCGAGAATTGAGGGAAGAAAACTGGCAGCTCGGTAGACTGGTTGAGATTAACAGCAGATGTAACTTTAGTAAGAAAGGACGGATTAGGTCTAAGAGAAACCCTGTCCTTGTGGAAGATTAAATACGGGGGTTTGATGGACAAAGCTTGAATCTCTGACACCCGTCTAGCTGATGTGATAGCTACCAAGAAAGCAGTCTTCCAAGACAGGAACTTTAAGTCACATGAGGCAGCTGGTTCAAAAGGTGGGGAAGTCAGGGCTTGCAAAACAAAGTTTAGATCCCAGGGCATGATAGGTTCTGAAAGGCCTTACAGAGTTTATGTGCCATAAGGGAAGGCTCGTAGGAGGTATGAAAATTCAAAATAGCAGCCAGCTGCACTTTAATGGTAGCAGGGGCGGAACCCTGTTGAAAAAGCATGGACAGAAAATCCAAAACAGCAGGAATTGGGGCTGTGTAAGGGTCAAGTCCTTGGGCCCGAGCCCAAATGGAAAATCTCTTCCATTTGCAGGAATAAATCTTCCTGGTGGAAGACTTATGGGAAGAGGATAAAATGTGCACCACCTCAGGCGAAAAACGATGAAGTCTGACTAACGACGGAAGTGGAGTAGCCAGGCTGTCAACCTGAGGGTCCACAGGGAGGGATGGAACTGCCCCGACATGTGTGTCATTTGGTCTGGCACTGGGTCCAGAGTCCAAGGACTGTCCACCGCGATTTGATGAAGAAAGGAGAACCAGACTTGGCAAGGCCAGTATGGGGCAATTAGAATCATCTTGCTTCCCAAGGATATGGCTTTCTGAATCACTCTTGGTAACCGAGGAAACGGAGGGAAAGCATAGAGCAGACCGGAGGGCCAATCATGGACTAGAGCGTCCCTGGGTCAGGGTGAAGTAGCTACTGCATTTGGCATTGAGGACCCCACAGGTTGAAAATCTGTTCTGCAACCAGAAGTTTCAGGGACCACTCGTAAGGCATCAGAATAGCTCTGCTCAGCCTGTCTGCTATCACATTGGCCTTCCCCGGAATGTGCGTTGCCACTAGAAACCGTTGGGAAGATACTGCTCACTGCCACACTCGCATGGCCTCTCTGCACAGGGGGTAAGATGTGGTTCTTCCTTGTTTGTTTAGATACTACACAACGGACATGTTGCCCAAGTGAATTGCAATCGTTCCCAGAGGAAGAGAGCTCTGAAGTGCCCGCAACACCAATAGCACCGCTCTCATCTCTAAAACACTGATGTGCAGATGTACCTCGTGATCTTGCCATGTGCCTTGGACTGTCCTGCCAAGATAATGCCCCCCACCCCATCTGGGAGGTGTCCGTGGTCACCGTGGCGATGGGTGACGAAGGGACAAACGGTTTTCCCTCGTCCAGGTTGGTGGAGCATAGCCACCAACAGAGATCCTGCTTGCATCGGTCCGTGAGTAGGATCTGGTGGGAAAGGGGGAGTTTCTGAAAGGACCATTGGGCAAAGAGAAGCCACTGAAGAAACCTCATGTGTAATCTCGCTAGAGGCACTAACATAATGGTAGCTGCCATGGATCCCAGAAGCTGAAGCACCCATCTCGCTTGTACTTTCCTGACGGGTAATAAAGCATGAACCTGATTCTGCAATACTCCGATCCTTTCTTGGGGCAGAAAGGCTCGCATTTGGACGGTGTCTAGCTCTGCGCCTATAAATGCGACATGCTGTGAGGGCAGCAAGGCAGATTTTTCCCAGTTCAAGATAATTCCTAGTTGTTGACAGAGGGTAATGGTAGCGTCCCTGGCCCGGATGAGAAGATGCCTGGTGGGGGCGGTAAGGAGCCAGTCATCCAGGTATGGAAACACTTGGAATCCTTGGCGTCTCAAGTGAGCTGTCACCACCGCCAAGCACTTGATGAACACCCTGGGGGCTGTGGTGAGACCAAAGGGCAGGGCACGAAACTGGAAAAGACTGGCTCCCAGCCGGAAGCGTAAGTGACTCTTGGATGCCCTGTCCATTTTGACATGGTAGTAGGCATCCTTGAGGTCGATTGAGCACATCCACACTTCTTTTCCCAGCAAAGGGAAAATGGACTGAAGGGTGAACATTCGGAACTTGGACTTCAGAACATAGTGGTTTAATCGGCTGAGATCTAGAATGGGTCTCAGGTCCCCTGTTCTTTTCGGCACCAAAAAGAGTCTTGAGTAAGTCCCTAATCCGAGTTGGTCTGAGGGGACAGGTTGGATTACTCCTTTGTTTAGCAGCTTTGAGACTTCTAATGCTGCGTGATCCCTTTGACTGGGTGGAACGTCCGGGATCCTCCTGACTGGAAGGGGGTCTGACAAAATGGGGATGGTATAACCTCCGGAAACTATTCGGAGAACCCATCGATCCTGGGTGATGCTTGCCCAGGCTTCCGGGTACAGCGAAATGTGGCCCTCGACTGGCTCCGGAATAGCACAGTCGGGCAGCACATCAGGAACGATGGTAAGAGGAACCGCAAAAGGAATCATGGTCTCCCGAGTTGCGGGGGCCTCCTCTGCCTCTAGGGCAACGTCTTCCAGAATAACATCCCCCTCCTCTGCCTCTGGAGGGGGACTCACCTTGTGCGGCAGGGAAAACCTTCTATGATTTCTTGAACCACATCTTCCCTCCTCTCTGAGCCTTGGGGTAAGGCCTAGAGGGAAGAAAAAAATGGACCCCTACGGTAGACAGGGTCTTTCCCTCTTGCTCGCATCTGGTGAGGGTGTCTTTCACTTTGGTCCCAAAAAGTGAGGACCCATCAAAGGGGGCGTCAGTGATGGAAGACTTGAAGACCTCCGCGAAATGACACAGGCGCATCCAGGCTTGCCTCCTGAGGGCTACTCCCGAACTAGCTGCCCTGCTCGCCCCCTCGGCTGCATACGAAATGAGCCTCATGGACAAGTTGACAATTGAATTGAGGGGTAGACACCTGGGTGTTAACTGTGTGTGCTAACGCCTCAGGTACGTTACCTGTTAGAGTATCTCTTACTCCTTGAGGGGATCTCTCTGGAGCCGAGTAAAATGACAAAGATAGTTCAGCGACCGCAGGCTGAAGGTCGCTGACGAGAGGGTACACTTCCCGTAGCGGTCCATGCTCCTGGACTCCTTGTTAGGAGGATGGACGGAAGAAGACGACTCGGCTACTTCCTGCTGTGTGGCCGCCGCCACCACCATGGCATCTACAGAAACCCCTATGGATAGGAACTCTTTCCCTGGGGGGGCAGAAAGAAACTTATTGGGCCTTCTGGGCACAAGTTCCACCGAATCAGGATTCTCTCACACCCTTCGACAAATTAAATCCAGGAGCTCGAAGGGTTGAGCTCCAAAGGCCTTGAGGAATACGGACTCCTCCTCAGAGGGGGTTTTGGATGGCCAGTCGCCTCTCTGTCTCAATATCTCCAGGATGTCGGAGAACGAGACGTCATCAGAGGATGACTTGGGGGATCCCTCTGACTCCTCGAGGTCGGTATCAGAAGTGAGAGACTCATCCTGGGAGTCTATGTACTTCCTCTTGCACAACTTCTTTCTGGGGGGCTCCTCAGGCACGGAACTCTGAGGGACCCTCAGAAAGTTGGAGACTGCTCATGGAGGTATCCCCAGACCTTTGGGCTCTACCATCCATGGATAGGGGGGTGTCAGAGGCTCTAGCCGGGGTGTCAGGGGACGGAATGACCGATCCGGGTGATGTAACTGAAGATCTGGCCAGTGCGCTCCTCATGGCCTCGAAGGCGGGTCCCCCCGAATCAGAGGACCTACCGGCCTCCGAGGTCACAACCGGGGTCGGGGTTCCCCGAGCCGAGGCGCCGAGGGGGAGGCTTGGAACCGACAGATGTCCTGAAGTATCCCTCTCGGGCCCGACAGAGGAACCCCGAGTACCGAAACCTGTGGATGAGACCAACATGGTTGGAGCCGATGTCGGCACCAATAAACCCTTGGGGGGTATCGGAGCCGGCACAAGAACATCACTCGGAGCGGAGCACTCCAGCTCCGAAGACAATGGAGTGCTCGGAGGAGGAAGCATCGACACAAGCATCGGGACAGGCTCTGGAGCAGACTGGGTCGGAGACGAGAATACTTTAGCCAACACCGGCGACTGCAGGAGCCTCTGAACCACCCTATCGACATCTAAATCGGACAGCCTGGAGGACTTGGAGGACAGAGAGGGGAATTGGGATCTCCTATCAGGAGAGCCATGCCTAACACTGGGAGACAGGCTCAGAATGGGTTTCAATAAAATTGGAGCCGAGATCGATTCCAGCACAACAGATACCTCCTGCAGCCCCGAGGACAGTGGCGCCGAGGAGGTAGAGTCCAGTTTTGAAGTTTTCTCTGGAGGCTCCGAGGAGACAGACTGAGCCGGAGATCTTTTCTTCGCCTTCAAAGCCTTAGAATGAGTACTCAAAGTAGAGTCTAAAGACTCCTCAAATGAAGGTTTTAGGAGTCCCTTCAATATCAGTTTATTTTTTCTTTCCTGTAGCACCCTCGGACTGAAGGCGTGGCAAAAGCTACAGGATTCTTGCAAGTGAATTGCTCCTAGGCAATACAAACACACGGAATGTCCATCCGTAATAGACATCTTGTAGCTACATTTGGAACATTTCTTAAAACCCAAAGTTTTATGTTCCTTTTGATCCTTGGACATCTCAAGTAAGGTATTAAACACCAAGACGAAAGGGGGACTTAGCCGAGAAACTATAGCTACACACAAAAACCCAAGAACCTCTAAGTAAAAACGGTTCTAGCACTACAACACACAACTCGACCAGAGAAAACCACACTGAAATACAGGAAGCCAAGCACAAGGTAAACACTGCACAAAAAGGAGGACTAGGTCCTCTAACTTAAACAGGCCTAGCCCACCGGAACAGTTAGGGATACCACTCACGCACAGACAACACTTCAACCAAATATATACGGGAAACAAGAAGAAATAGCTATTAAAATAGCTTTTGTTTGAATCACAACACTTTTCTGAAGAGAAAAATAGAAATTTTGAGGTACTTAGCCACAGCCAAGCGAGACCACGTCCTAGCTACACAAGCGGCAAATGAGATCTGGGGCTATGGAGCAGTGCAACATGGGATACCTGTTTAGCCCAGCCAATTAGAAACTTCATGCTAGAAAATAAAAGTTGGCCGAGTCGGAGCCGATATTCGGCTCCGAACCCGTGAGTAAGAACAAGGACTTTAATATAGCATCGCTAATGAGAGCACTACTGAAAAATTATACTTCACTGAAATGGTCAGACAGACAGACAAGAGTATGAATTTGAAAATGTAAAAGCAATTTCTGAAATTGTAATAAATTATCCAACCATTCATCTAACCATTCACTATTTTTCCAACAGCTTGCTTTATACTTCACAAAGTTGTAGGGATGTCTTAGCAACCAGTGGGCAAACAGTTTTGAAGCTTACTCCAGACAGGGTGCTGGTTTGTCTCAAAAACACAACTACACTCTCAATCACACACTACATGCACACCATGGACAATGCAGAAGATTGCCAATCAACCTACTGTATTGTCTGGGAAGGAAGAAACCACAGCACTGAAGGAAAAAAACACTTAAGCAAAGGGAGGACCATGTGGACTCTGTACAGATGTTATCACAATCAAGAATCAAAAGCAGTGACAAAGCTACCTGTTGCTCCACTATGCTACCCTATAACTCTAGTACAAAACATGAGACTATTTTAAAAGATGCCAGTTGAGTAGGCCTTAGTGCTATACTAAATAAAAAGCAGGGACAAAGAAACCAAAGCATAGCCTGTGTCTGCAGATCATTAGTAGACATGCAAAAGACAGAGCCACAAAATGAAAGAGGCTTTTCTTATTATCTGATCTTGTGAGCATTTTCATATTTACCTTCATGGAAAATATTTTACATTGCTGACTGACCACAAGCTGCTAGAGACTAGTTTTAACAATCCAAAGTTAAAACCCCCACTATTTACAAAAGACTCCAAGGTTGTTGACATACATTTCGTAGTGATGCACAAGGAAAGAGCAACAATATACATTACTTTTCCAGACATCCACAATTACCTGAAAATGGAAGATACTGAATGGTAACAGAAGACTGCATTGACATGCTGGCAGTTTCAGAGGTATGTTAGAGGAAAAACAGGGTACTGATAAAAATTCAACAGTTTTCTATTTCAGATAGTTGCCACTGACAATATATAAATGATTCACATTTGCCTGAAATAAGAAAATATGAAATCTACAAAAGCTGCATCACAGTTCCAACAAAAAAGTAATTATATAGTACAAGGCAGCAGACTTATAATTCTAACTTCTCTGCAGAGAAGGTAACTGAAACAACTTATCAACTGCATTTAGTTACAATAATGACAAAGGCGCAAGTCTGAGACAAAATTTCATTTCCATGAATGCATCAGTTAATCCAGTCTAAGTCAAGTGGCCATGGACTACTGCAAACAAAAGTGTGAACGGTTTCTGTGTAGATGTCAGCTCTACCTACAACAGTGTGGTCAAACACAGTACTAATTCCAACACAAGTGACTATCATAATATGCTTATATGTTGCAACTGATAAATATTCCAGATATCCAAAGCTGAAACCTGTACAAATGGAGGGTGGCCTAATGGTTAAGGTGTTTGCCTTACAAGCAGAAGGTGCGGGGTTTGAGTCTCACACGGGATAACTGGCTAGGCTTAAAATGGCTCGCAAGGGCAGTTAGCTTAGTATTAATCTATGAATCTATGAACAATTAGCTGCAAAGCCGGCTCCACAATACTAGACGAGACGTTTGCTATATCTGCAATCTCAAAGACTATTAAAAGAGAAAAAGGCCTCCAGTTAATAGAATTCTATTTGATCTGTTTTGTGCAGATTTAGGAATACATCGCACAAAGTAACTCCCATGTGACCACAAGCAAAATGAATGGTGTATAGGTTAATGTCTTATACTTGCAAAAATAGGTAGCATGAAAACTACAATTCTTCATAAAGCTGAACGGCTAACTACGGCACCACAAATTCTCATCCTGCAGCAATCAATTTCAACAAAACCTGATGACCTGACCCAAAGTTGCGTGATTTTGGAGAAGGTTATAATTAGTATGGATAGCACACATGCAAGCCACCCCCAACACCTAGGGTTTTAAATTTACAGTTTTTATATTTTCAGTTTTCATAATGAGAATGGGACACAAACTGCACTACATCCAACCACAGTACTCCCAGCCAGAGGACTGCAGCATTAAGGTCCGATGTTCAGCTATATGTATAACTCTCAAATTCCTTTAGCAAATACAAATAGAAGCAAAAACCTGACAGAGTTATCCAAGAAACAGATTATGAATAAAACTGAATATTTATGTGGCTATGAAGTGACAAGCTGCAACTCAACATTTTAATATGGAACAAACTGTGATGGTAAGTAAGCATGATCAAGATAAAAAGCTTGTAGTTTAGGGATTTAGATAAAAAGTTTGTAGTTTAGGGATTTACAAACCAAAGAAATAAAAAGTTTGTAGTTTAGGGATTTACAAACCAAAGAAATAAAAATACTGACAGTTGCCATTACTAGTACATGGTATATACTCATCAGACACTTATAATTTTTAAGTATTGTAATAAAGACTGAAGGAAAGGACAGAATAAGACAATGATAATGGACGGTAACATTTTACCAGTCTCAAACACAAACCCTAATGCAAAATATGATTAAAATAAAAAGGAGTATTACAATAACAGAAAGAATACCAGAAAAGACTATATATCCCAAGGACTACATTGTCTGTCACATCATTTGAATACACACAGTGTCTATTAGACAGGGGTATTACTAATGGAATAGTTAATTTCTTTTTAGATTTCTGCAATGTTTCATCTGCCACTTAAAGTAAATGAGAAAAAATCATGGTAGATGCAGAGACAACCAACAGTGGCATGATAGTATTAAAACTAACCAAAACTCAGCCTCTCTTAAAAAAAAAAAAAAATTCATTTCAATCAAATTGATGATCATTCTGATAAGAAGTATATCCAGAGCAGTGAATGCAAAGTAGTGAGAAATCAGGTGATAGAGGCCAGACAACCTTTCATCAGGCTATATGATTTTTGGAAATTATTCTGACTGAGCTCATCAACAAAGTTTTATGACCATTAGTTTCTTTGTTTTTTACCTTCCTCATTTATAATACATAGCTCGCGCTAGTGGTGCTGTAGTAGCATTGTCGCCTCACAGCAAGACGTTGTCCCGTTCGATTCTCAGCTAGAGCGTTTTCTTTGTGGAGACATGCGTGAATGGGCGTGCCTTAGTTGAAGGTTGTGCGTCAGGGCTGGTAACTCGGTTCGTAAAAATCCACTACCAAACATTAGTGGACTGGAGTTCCGCTGTGGCGACCCCTAACCAGGATAAGCCAAAAGACACAACAACATTTATAATACATAGGTTTTCTGCTATGGCAGTCAAGTCCCCTGAAAAATACAATACTTTCTTCATTTAACACTATATTCATTGTACCTGTTTTTACACAATTTGAAATCATTTTAACCAATCACTTGTACATGTTTACATACAAATTTTTCATCTCCACTACTTTTACTCCAACCATTTGTCAGGTAATCTCCCTTCATATTTCTGAACTTCTCCTAATTCATAACATACTTTTTCATGTGTTTGGTAGTCAAAGAAAATAGTAACACAAGAGGATGGCTCTCTATCAGATGTGTGACAACTCTTATTACTAGTCCAGACTTACAAAAACAAATCGCTATTTGGACAAAAAAGAGCTCATTGTGGAACTCGCTGCTATTTCTTTTATGTATTTTTGCACAGGCTTCATCTCCACCGCATGCTCACTGGCACTGGGGGTTAACGCAATCATACTATAGTTTGTATCCCCCCTTATTTACCCCTTTACTTTGGAAGTTCTGAAGATTACTGTTGTTGCTCATCTTGTTGTCTTGTCTTAAATTTAACAGACAAGCCTTCGTGGGCTCTGCTCAAGCAGCTTTATTATAAACAAATGCTTTACAGTTATATTGACTTCAACTTGGGTAATTTATATATAGTGGATATAAAAAAAAGTGTACACACCCTTGTTAAAACGCCAGGTTTTTGCAATATAAAAAATGAGACCTCAATAAATCATTTCAAAACTTTTCCCACCTTTAATGTGACCTATAACCTGTACAATTCAATTGAAAAACAAACAAATCTGTTAGGGGGAAAAAAAATAAGCTGCTTTCTTAAGTGTGCACATCCTTAAACTAATGCTTTGTTGAAGCACTTTTTGATTTCATTACAGCATTCAGTCTTCTTGGGTACACACCTACCATCAATTAAAGAGACTCTGATTACCCCAAATAAAGTACAGCTGTCCTAGTAGGATTTTCCTGACATTTACTCAGTTGCCTGCTGCAGCAAAAGCCATGGTTCGCAGAGGCTTACAAAGCATCAAAGGGATCTCATTATTGAAAGGTATCAGTCAGGAGGAAGGTACAAAAAAATTTCCACAACATTGGATATACCATGGGACACAGTGAATAAAGTAATCAAAAAGTGGAGAAAATATGAGACAATAGTGACATTACAAAGTACTGGATGGCCCTCCAAAATTGATGAAAAGACAAGACAAAATCTGCTCAGGGAGGCTGCCAAGAGACCTACAGCAACACTGAAGGAGCTGCAGGAATTTCTGGCAAGTACTGGTAGTGTACTACATGTGACAACAATCTCCCGTATTCTCCATATGTCTGGACTATGGGGTAGGGTTGGAAGATGGAAGCCTTTTCTTACACAGAAAAACATCCAGGGCGGCTAAAATTTGCAAAGCAATACATCAAGTCTCCCAAAAGCATGTGGGAAAATGTATGTTCTGATGAGACCAAGGTTGAACTTTTTGGCCACAATTCCAAAAGGTATGTTTGGTGCAAAAACAACATTTTGCATCACCAAAAGAACACTATACCCACGGTGAAGCATGGTGGTGGCAGTATCCTGCTTTGGGGTTGCTTTTCTTCAGCTGGAACTGGAGCTTTAGTCAAGGTGGAGGGAATTATGAACCGTCCCAAATACCAGTCACATTTGGCTTAAACCCTCAGGTGTCTGCTAGAAAGCTGAAGAAAAGTTTCACCTTTCAGTGACCCCAAGCATACATCCAAATCAACAAAAAAAGGCTTCACCAAAAGAAAATGTAAGTTTTGGAATGGCCCAGACCTAAATCCAATAGAAAATCTGTGGGGTTACCCGAAGAGGGCTGTGCACAAGAGATGCCCTCACAATCTGACAGATTTGGAGTGCTTTTGCAAGGAAGAGTGGGCAAATATTGCCAAGTCAAGATGCCAAGGTGTCATGCTGATAGACTCACTCGTACCCAAGAAGACTGAATGCTGCAATTAAATCAAAAGTTGCTTCAACAAAGTATTAGTTTAAGGGTTTGCACACTTATGCAACCAGCTTATTGTACTTTTTTTTAATTTTTTTACATTTTTTACCCTAACAGATTTGTTTTTCAATTGAATTGTACAGGTTATTGGTCACATTAAAGGTGGGAAAAGTATTGAAATTATTTATTGTGGTCTCACTTTTTTATATCACAAAAACCTGGCATTTTTAACAGGACTGTTTACACTTTTTATATCCACTGTACAAACTAACTACATTCATTCTCACATGCTTACTCTCTGGCTGCACTTTCCAAATGGCACTAGTTACAAAACGTGCCCACTATTTACACATGCATGTTCATCACTTGCTATGCTTCTTAAAGACTCATCACACACTATGCTTTACATCCTCCCTCTTTTTAGAAAATGCAATGCACAGGATATTAGTTAACATGCAAATAATACAAATAGCTTTTTTGTCATGCATTATACAAAACTATGTCTGTATATACAGTTATGTCCTTGTCACCATACATCTCACACCCGATCTGGATGTGCGAACAAATCGTGTGATGTAAAACTGGGATTGAGGCTTAGCAACTGGAGCCATTTCTTTTGAATGTTTGATCTTTGGAATATCAGGAACATTCTCGGGACTGGAATGAGATGGCACATGTTTCGGAACTGGAACAATGTCTGTATTGCTCTTAGATCTAGAGTCTACATGCTGTGATGATAATTCCTGTACAGGGAAGAGATGTCTGCGATTCCTTCTGTACTCCACACCCTCGGATTCTACAAAGTAGGATCTCGGCTCTGTACATATACCTGTTACCTGACCAATTCAGTCGAAACCTTTCACCATTTGTATCCTCACGGTCTCTCCTTCTTTCAATGGATGTAGAAATCTGCTCAATTTGTCATAATTGGACTTCTGGATAGAACGCTTCTTGAACAATTGGGTTCTGATGGTTCTGTTGTTCTTAGCTTTAGGCCTCAATAAACTGGAATTAATAGGCAATGTTGTTCTGGTTTGCCTGGATAGAAATCTTTGAGCAGGCGACCCAAGCATATCGTCACGGGGTATGTTTCTGAGATTAAGTAGATTCAAAAAGACAACGGTATTGTCAAGCTTTGACCTTTCAAGTAATTGCTTTGCAATCTGCACTGCACGTTCAGCCAATCCATTTGACTGTGGATATTCTGAACTACTAGTAGTATGTACCAAGTCCCATTCTCTTGCAAATTTCTGAAATAACTTACTAGTAAATTGAGTACCCTTGTCAGAAATAAACTTGTATGGACTACCATGGACTGAGAAATGACATTTCAGCTTGGTAATAACAGTAGCGGATGCCAGATTCGGTAGTAAGTCAATCCCAAACCAGTTCAAATAATAGTCTGTTAGTACTAAGTAATGCTGACTGTTCCACTTGCATGTGTCAGTGGCAACTGTTGACCAAGTTAGTTCAAGAACTTGACTTAGCTGAGGTGGTTCTCTGCAAATGCGGTTTAGTACTATTGCATACTGACCAAGAAGAAAGTATTTTATCAATGTCTTTTACTAGTGAAGGCCAAAATACTAGTTCTCTCGCCCTTCTTTTGGTAGAGTCGGAACCTGGGTGACCACGATGCAAAATCTGGATGTATTCATGTTGTAAGGAAGCAGGAACAACAACTTTAGGACCTTTGAAAATAATGCCATCTTCCATCAATATCTCATATCTGTAAGGGAAGCAGGTTTGCACTTTTGGTGGTACACTAGATTGCTTTGACGGCCATCCACCATTAATGTAGTGGTTTAGCTTTTGCAAAATTGGATCAGTCTTTGTATGATCTCTCAGCTCATCAAGTCTTGTGGTAGAAAAATTACTCACTGCCATTTCGTCAAAGTCAAAATTCTCTGTATCAAGCTGATCTGTTGTATTTCTGGGTGATCTGTATAGGGTATCAGCCAGATAAAGAAATTTAAGCTTTTGTATAGACCGTTTTGAAGTTGTACTTTTGCAATTTGAGCATCATTCTTTGTAATCTCGCTGGAGCGGAATGCTCTTTAGAATAGTAACTAGAGGGTGGTGATCAGTTTCAATTTGAATAGCTCAACCATAGATATAATCATGAAACTTTGAACATGCAAATACTATTGCCAAAAGTTGTTTCTCAATTTGAGCATATTGCATCTCAGTTTGGGTAAGTGTTCTAGATGCACAGGCTAATGGTCTGCCTTCCTGAAGAATAACTGCGCCAAGATCATATTTTGAAGCATCACAGGAAAGAGTAACTGGTTTACTGACATAATAGTATCTTAATGTAAGTGGGATGGCAATTTTCTGCTTAAGGTTTTCAAATGACATCTGGTGCTGTTCCAACCAAGACCATGCAACATTTTTGCCGGTTAGCTCTGCAACAGGTGCTGCCAACTCACTGAAGTCTAGTATGAACTTCCTTAGATAGTTGACCATGCCAAGAAAACATTGCAGAGCTTGAATATTATCTGGTGCTGACATCTCAACAGCAGCTACTTGCTTAGACTGGTCTGATTTTAAGCCGGTGCTGGTAAATAAATGACCTACATACATAACTTCTGGCAGCCTGAATTTGCACTTCAGAGGACTGAGCTTTGAGTTCACTTCTCGTACTCTGCCTAGAGCTTTCCTAAGGTTTCTGTCATGCTCTGCTTCACCACTGCCTCCAACCAATAGATAGACTATTATGGCAATTCTTTGCAAATGTGAGAGGCTTACTTGATTTGCAAAACTTTTGAAAATGGTTCCATTTTTTACACTTGTGGCATTGCTGACTAAATGCTAAGTATTTTTCTCTTTTGGTCTCATGGTTTGCACCACAATTGCGACAGTTAACAATAAAGCTAGATTTGGGTTTTGCTAACTCATGCTTGTACTGCACTGAGCATGTTCCTTTCTTAAAACTTGCTGGAAAACTATGTGGTTTCCCTGATGAACTAGCAGGGGCTGTGGCTGCCACATGCTTAGGCCTACTTCTACTTGCATGTATTGCATGCTACCTACATTTGCTCTGGAGCCCGCTGAAATCATGCTCCTATAACTTGTAAGCATATTTGTGTGTCTTTCTGTAACTTCATGGATTTGACAAATCGCAAAGGCTTTACTCAATGTTAAATCACGGTCACAAAGCAAAATCTTTCTCACAGCAGCACTATTAATATCACACACAAGCCTGTCCTTTATTAACTCATCTTTTAAGTAACCAAACCAACACATTTCAGCTTTGTTTCTCAGGTCAGTAATATAAGCTGCAAAAGTTTCCCCTGGTTTCTGATCTCTTGTATAAAACAAATGCTTTTCTAATGTAATATTTGTCTGGGGGTTACACATTTCTCTGAATTTACACTTCAAACACTCGGGGTCTTCCCTTGATTCAGCCTGTACAATAATATGATGATTTTCACCTTCTCCCTCATATACTGCTGGTGCATACACAAATGAACACTCTCTTTCAATGGCCTCTGACCCAGCTAGGTTTAAAAAAATGAATGCCCTGGTGCATGCATCTTTGTTAGAATAAACTGCTTGTATAAAAATATTGTACTCTTGCTCAAATATTCTCCAGTTCTCTGCAATATTCTGATCAAATATAAGTGGTGAGGGCTTTCGAAATCAGTCTGCCATATTAACACACACCAGTGAAGGATTTTGCAAATAAGTACAACTACACACACACACACACACACACACATGCCAGAAATTTATGGCAGTATTTGTAACTTTGCTCACTGGCACAACAAGACTCTGATTTCGAAGTAACTGCACTTTGCGAATAAACAGTACATGGCACACAAACTTCCTAAAATGGCAGTACTTTGCTAGATGACTCTTTAGACAGCACACGAAACACGTTAATGGTGGTACTTTATACACACCCAGCACAAGAAACTTTTCGAATGGCTATATTCTGATTGTACTTTGCGAAATATTTGCACTTTGCACACAGATAAACTCTTCGGAATACATACACAGCAATGAGCACACACTGTAAGCACTTTTACACACTTTGAGATACTCTGAATAACTGTAGTTTTGCCCTTGATACAATATGAAGTTGTAGTTATGACAAAACACAGCACTTTGCCAAAAAACATTATGCTTAATGTGCCTTTTTTACCCTTTTTATATTCGTTTTGCTTGTTTAATCCCTTTTCATGTCCACTATACTTACTTGTTCTCATGTTACTCTAAACATGCCCTCTTTGCTTTAAACACATTCACTTCACTTTACACATACTCTTTTTGCTTTAAACATACTCGTTTTGCTATAATATCTTAATTTCAAACATTTTACTTAATAAACCTTTTGTGCCTCTCGCTTGTTTAATAATGTGGTATGTGTCCTTGTAATGCTTAGTTTTATCTTTTTTATAGAGTAAACTGTTTGTGCAAGTTTTCATTACCTTTGGTTCTTTTCTGGCCCTTTTTCAATCTCGTTTCTCTTAGTTTACCTTCATTTTTATCTCTGCACCTCCTGGCTCCGAATATCAATCTCTGGAATCCCAGTTCTGACACCTTATCACTCGTCTTGTTGCCTTGTCTTGAATGTAATAGACGAGTCTTTGCGGGTTCTGTTCAAGCAACTTTATTATATACAAACACATTACAGTTATAGCTACTGACTTTAATGGAGGTAACTTATATACAAACTACTTTCATTATCACATGCTTACTCTCTGGCTGCACCTTCAAAATGGCACTAGGTACAATATGTGTCTGGTATTTATACATGCACATTCATCACTTGCTATTAAAGACACATCACACACGGTGTTCTACAACTGTTATGGTCCTTACACTTTCAGTAGGCATTCCAGAAGGATTTATCAACACACACACAGACAGATGGACACACACCTATCTCACTTATAAATATTTTTTTACAGGATTTGATCAAACCTCCTAAATGACTCCCCCATTTTTTTTTTTTTTTTAACATTCTCACATCTGCTTCCTTTGGACACAAGTATCTTAACATATTTCTGAAAGTAACCGAATTTCATTTTCATCATTCAAAAGTAGCATGCACAGGAACATGCTCTTTCAATCTTTCCCCTCATTTCAATTTAATTTGCCTCTTCAGTTAATGCCTCTAATAAAAAAAATTCAGAATACAGGACATACAACACGTCTTAAGAAGTAGCTATGATGCCTTACAACTTAAAAGATCCAAGCATCAATTAAATCATTGTCTTCAGCCTCATGATATAAATCCATAATCCATTTAATATAGATGACACAAACACATTTTTATTAAATTCCACAGTTTTGTCATCTTTAATCATAAATCCATTACCCATTTAATATAATTGTCCTTTACAAATTTTTTTTTATTAAATTTCATAATATGTCCTGGTTAATGCCATCAAAAGCTTACTTTTTGGTTAAAGAAAGTTTACTTTTTGACTAAAGAAAATTAGTCCTCAACTAATTTCCTTTACCAAATATCCAACAGCTATCTGATTTTTTAAAGGTTATTTTATGTCCCACTTAGTGACCTAGTTGCTTCTTTTCAGATATCAGTTCTACCTACTCCTTCTAGCCTCCCCCAGACTAATTCTGATTAGAGTCAGCCCTAAGAGAAGATTGAGGCAGCTCAGGACTGTTTCAAATAGCTATTGTGGGTTTCTCCCAACTTGCATCCCACTTCTTTTCCTCCCTGTGCAATAGCCCGTCACATCCAAAGGACAGGTGTGCAGTAGTGATCTACTAGCACATTGTCCCACCTCTGAAGCAGCTCAGCCAGTCTTCCTCCTTCCCCTCCGTACACAATATCCCCATCTACACCTTCAGCCTTCACTAGGGATCAAATGTGGGGAATGCCCAGGAGACTGTCTTACCCCATGAGATGGCACACCAGTCTCTCTTTCTCTACAGTGCACAGACACAAGAGTCACTAGATGAACCAGAGTCCCTTGTGCCAAAGTCAGGTCTTTATCCCTGCCATGGTGCTGGTCAATAACTCTTTGATTTTAAGCTGAGGTGTCCACTAAATATTTCCTCTTGTCTCCATATCCTAAACAGCTTCTTTATTATTTTGTAATCCATATTTAAAAGACATGACAGAAGCCAGCTTCTTAAACATTTTCTTTCTTGCTAATCAAAATACAAATCAGTTCTCCATTAACAATTATTTATACCTTGCATTTTTCCTATACAAATGCATTACTCTAACTCATTGACATCTATGTGGTGTGGAATATCACACCTCTAGCAGTTTACACATTTGTTTTCTAGAGCATTTTCTGAAAAATAAACAAAAAAAGCATAAGATAAACAAATGCAAATATGTTGTGAACAATAAAAGCTATTAAGGTACACAAATAACAATGTTATCAGTATTCTTTACATTAAGTCTATGCATTCATCTTTTCCATAAATACTGTAATATATTATAATGCACAGATACCCCAAATTATATTTTTTCTAAACTTTCGCAAATTTTCATATCTAGAAAACTACACAATCTAGACATGTACTGTTAGAACATTTTTATTAGTCAGACAAAAGCATTCACATGACAAGAAATTCCTCTATAAGTGCATGTTTATTGAGATATTTATAGACATATGAAAATACTAGAGATCTCTCAAGATGTGCAATTTACAGTGCAAATATCAAAGACATTTTTCTTCAACACTATCTAAAGTTCCACTTAATACTTCAAAAAACAACTGACTTATAAACTGTTGCCGGGCATTAAGTACATATGGAATAGTGCTTACTTCCATAATTACTAACAAACTAGCAAGATTTCCAGTAGAGTGTGATATAAACCAACATCTTCAGTGAATTTTCTCCTGTCTCCCACATTGGTGTTTCACAACAAACACCTCAATAACACGTAAGTCTCTCAGTTATGAAGATATGAACATAAATATGAAAATAGGAATAATAAGCATAAAGAATTAATTCCTCCACTCCAGAATATCTTACACTAACAATTTTAGTGTAATTTTATTAATAACCCTTTGTCTTTTCTAATACTGCCTGTTATTAAGCTGGCATGTCAATTAGTTAAAGAAGCCAGACCCAAAAAAGTTCTAGACACCATAAAGAGCTATGGGTGTGAACTGAAAGCATACAAAAAGATGTTACAGGCATGAGTAAGTTAAGTAAAACACTTAATGAAATATTTTCCTCTATTACAAATCCTCTTTGTCATTTATTATATATTTCACTTTTTTAACACTGCTCAGTCTGTATAGGTTTCAAAAGACCACATGTCCTTTGCCACTATTAACATATAAACTCAAATGCTTTTTCTTTTCAGTGCTTTTATATCTTTTCCTCTTACTTCCGTAATCAATTGTTTCTCTGCCACAAACCTATTTCTTGCATGACTAGTTAAACAAATTAACATTTTCATTATTCTCTTACATTTATACTCCCTTTTCCTTTTGCATATTTATTTTCTGAGGGGGAAAAGTTCATCTTTTTCACTTTAAAACCCATCCACTAATCTGCTCTGCAGTTACACAGATCTAAACAGTTAACATTCTACTTAACTTTCTCATCATTCAAAAGGTTACTTATTTCAAACTAGCATCTTCACCACCTCAGCTCAATGCCATCACTTTTAAGATGATGTAAAACAACAATCAGATTGTTCAGCATTCCCTTTGTTTACACTTCTGAACACAAAAAAAACTACAAGTGCACAATCTACTGCTTCTAAAATTATACAATTTCATTTCCTTCAGCTCTCGAAAACAGCTAGCAACGTAATACCCTTCAATCAACACAAAATTCCTTTTTAAAATATCACAAAAATCACTCTTTCCCACACAAATATATTTTCCTTTATACTGAAGGACATAAATTACGTCTGATCACTACATCCAACATTAAAGCTCCAATTTCCAAAAATAATGCATACATTTTCTATTACCCATGCACACTTTTTGTGCACCACCTGAAGATACCACCCGCACAAACAAAAAAAAAAACACTATTTCAGCATCACACCGTATAGCAGCATAACTTTAGCCTTGCACTACCCAACCAGACATAAAAAAATAAATCTACCCTCACTGTCTACTCAATTTCTCGTCAGAAAAAAAAATTGTCTCTGCCTCACATCCTTTACTTCCAACAGATTCCTGGGCACTTCAGTATCCTTCTTCACCATGCTTTCTATATCCTATCAGCTGCATCCACACATACCATTTTAGCAGTACTCTCCACTTACATCAGTCTAATGAAATCCTTAATATTTTCCAGATCTTTGTATAACTTGGGATGTAAGCCAATCCAGGCAGCTTTTCCCCATAAATATATTCTCCCTCCCATCAGAAACATTTGGGTGTAGACCAGCAACATGACACAGGGGGAAGGAGCACTGACTTCAACCAATGTGACCATGGTTTAATTAGAGTACTCAAAGCCCGAGGAGTTGGTGGGTAAGGATTTAGCAGCACTTTTGCTGGCTCAACTACTCCAGGAAGGTGGGGGCCATGTCTCTGTTCTCATCTGCAAGCCCTTGGTGGAGACTGGTGACTCTAGTCCTGTACTGTGCACTGCACAAGATCTAAATGCATGATGGTGGAGGGGTGTTGAGCAGCCCAATGAGAAAGGTAAAACAAAAAGCCCTTGTGTGCCACAAAGGGTACCCTGACTTAATCTTCTCACCCTTTCCTAGATAATCACTAAGGATTTCCCTTCTTGGAGGGCCCCGATGCAGTAGGTATAAGCAACTGCCTGCCATCACTTCCTCCTCTATTCTGACACTACGGGAGTCTTCCTACCAAACACTAGATGAACTTCTCCCATGTTCTGATCAAACTTCGCTCAATTAATATAAATTCCCTCTCAGATCTCTCAGAAATATAGGCCACAGACATTGTGAGATCTAACCAGTGAACAAAATAAAATAGGGAAACCCTACCTTAAATAAATAACTACAGAAAATCCAGAGTACTCTGCATAATTGTAACCAACAAGCAGCAAGAATATTGTTCTTTGTTATTATTTATTGCAGTTTATAATGTCATATTCCTGTAGCTGTAAGTATGCTTCCTGTAATACTTGTAGCTATGGTACCTGTTCTGCTTGTTGCAGTGCAGTTTGCTGAAAAGAATAATACCACTTTCTTTTGTGCAGTTTTTATACAAGTGTAACCAACTCCATACCAACACCTCATTTTCTCTCCAAGTGCATTTTTCTGCCCCCCACCCCCACCCCTAAGTCACAGATACAAATCATTTTCTTTCTGGTTCAATGTACATACCTGGTTACCAAATGAAAAAATGTGATATGGTTGAAATTTGTTGGCCTTTACCATAAAATCTAGTGTCAATCAGTACCATCTAACGGTAAAGTGTTTTTAATGTATAGTCCTTTAATCTGTAGTTCATTCAGATGATAAAGGGACCAGTCTCAGAATCCAGGCTATGTCAAAAATGCCTTACCTCTGTAAAGAAGGGCCATGAAACCCCAACCATATTGAGGACTTTTGTCAAATGTATATATATATATATATATATATATATATATATATATATATATATATATATATATATATATATGAAAAGGTAAGCATTCAGAAAAAAAAAAACTACAAACGTCTTCATTCCAACATTCCATGATAAATATCTTATTTACTGATCACGAGCATATAAATATTTCATAGTTAAAAGCAATTTATTTATAACAAAAGAAAAAGATGAAAAAACAACTTTAATGATGTTTCTATTTTCCATACTTACTCTGTATAAATAATGGCCGACGAGCAAAGTAAAAAAAAGTTTAGTGCTTTTTATTTAAATATTTCTGGGTCAAGTCATAGACACACAAGGCTGTTCTATTGGTTGACTGAGATATCAGTATAGCTTACGGACAACACTATATTGCACATAAAAGTAAAATATCCACCAAAGAGAAAACATTAGAATGGCCACCAAATGCAACTCATTTAACCTCCTCACAGCCTACACTTCACTGCTTACAAACTAATGCGATGTTTAAAGAAAACTCAGCCAATGTAACACACCTTAGCACTAGAAAGATTCTTGCTCCTCATATTGACTAGAACAGAGTTTCATGAGATTATGCACGGTCTGATAAACCAAGTCACCAGGTTTTAAAGTATATGCGGCCACAGGTCAACTAGGTTCACATTCTAATTTGTCTGCTGAACCTCAACATTTCCAAACACACAATTTCTGTTATTGAACATCTGAACTGCTGGTAAAATGACTAAAAATTAACCATCAGAAGGCACAATTTATGATTTATGAAAATTACTAAAGGATACCAGCAGATCTAGAGCAGCATTGCATAACTATAGTTCTAAAATAAAGTTCAATAAATAATGAAAAATATCATACAATGTTTTTACAGTCACAGAAAAAAAGAATGTCTGCTACACTGACTCAGTATGACAAAGTGCATTAATATATGAAGCCGCATATGAAAAACATCTTACATACAGCTGTTCAAATTCACAGAAAAAATAAGCAAGAAATGAGAATGCCATATGCTAAGCTTTTTAATACAGTATAATTAGAACATGTTCCTAAGAATTAGTTAATGTGTACACAAAAACTGCATACAATAAATGCTTGGTCTCCTCCATTACTCTGAAGAGTAACGTTCTAATAAGAAATGTCCTAATCTTCACCCTGCAATATTTCCAAGCCGATGTTATTATTCTCATTTCCCTGAATAATATCCCTACTCCAGGGCCATTTTCCTTCTCATATTCAATATCATGCATGCTTGCATCAAGATTCCTTTCTTCATATCCTGTCACAGTATCAATCACTGCCTCCTGTCCACTCAATCCACTTTTGATTTATCAGCCGCCGTCGTTCTGGACTCCATAACTCGACCCAAACCATTTTAACAAGACATTGACAAATAGCACCCCATATCACATCAACCTGTTCCACTTAGTAAACTAAGAAACAGTGACTGTGACATCCCTGCATAAGTATTCCATTCTATTCCCCAGACTGATGTATATTAATGAGGAGATGGTATTTGAAATGCTTCTTCCACATCAGCATCTAATATGATCAAATTAGGAAATAGGATGATTTATTAAATTTTCTTGAGCTAAAATATTTCTTTATATCGCCATGTGTGTGATTTCAGAAAGTGAGCTGTTGCTTTCAATTTCTCTACTGGGTATGTGCCTCCATTTCACAGAAGCATTATTGTCTTTAAAAAGATTGCAAGCAGGCAAAATGTTATTAAGCAAATGCTCAGTAAAACATACTAAATTGGTTTTAAAATTCGTAACTTAATGTAAATCATGGTTCTTATAGTGAAATTCAATTTGTGATCTTATTAAGTCATATTTGCATTACAGTATCTTGCTTTAGGACAGTTAAATTTGCATCATTACCAGCC
The DNA here is from genome assembly GCF_019279795.1 of Protopterus annectens. Lineage (NCBI taxonomy): Eukaryota > Metazoa > Chordata > Ceratodontiformes > Protopteridae > Protopterus > Protopterus annectens. The sequence continues at coordinate 704,035,233 of NC_056734.1, forward strand.
AGTCTCACCACCTGACTTCAAGGGCAACTGTCCCACATAAAATAAACAATCACTATAAGCATATTAGGACCATTTATTAAACTTAAAATCAAAGTGCATAATACAATATGTAGTTCATTAACTACTTAAAAACAAATATGCCTAAGCATTTATCATTAACTAACAGTAATAAAAGAATTACTGTTCTGAACAACTTAAATATTTGATCATATACACACTGCATGTGAACCTACACAGAACTCTACAACTTGTGACTTAATCATGAAAGATTAAATGGGCCCTTCACTATGAAAAGTACTTTCAAACAGCAACAATAAATAGTACTAATAAGCTTTTGCAAGTATTTTAACTTTATAACTGCACATACAACTATATATATATATATATATATATATATATATATATATATATATATATATATAAAACACATATACACACACACACACACATACATATGGCTGCACTTGATTTCACCAGATAGGTTTTATTCACTGCATGGAATGTACACTAAAACCTAGTGACGCTAAACTTGACCAGAAAAGAGCTGTGAAAACATGGACTTGCTCCCCCATCTGCAGGACTCGTGTTAAAGACCATTTCGGAGTTTCACTAAGTTATGATTAGTTGGGTTTTGGTAAACACTGTGTGTCAATCAATACCATGGTCAGAAGTTGCTGACAATCATTTATGTGCATGTGTAAACATATACACTGTCACACACATACATACACACACACATATATATATATGTATATATATATATATGTATATATATATATATATATATATATATATATATATATATATATATATATATACACACACACATATAAGCAAATGTGTGTGCATGTGTACACAGGGAAAGAGATATAAATGTGCACACAATACAGACACACAGACAAGCACATAGAAACACGCATACATACATTTATGTACATGTGCAAATTAAAAAAAAACTTGCTTTAAAGAAGTCATTTCTTTAGAGATAAATTATTAAAAAGTCAGTGTCAAGAAAATGAGGAGTTAAGTGTTCTAAATTTTACCACATCCATTACCACAACATCTATGTTGCATCTATACAGCCTACATATACCCTTGTCCCTGCATAAACCTATTTCACTATATTAAGCCATTAAAGACCACATTAACCAACAGCACTGTAACAAAATACTCCTTCCTAACAGTCCACAATTCACATACTTCATATTAAGAAGCCAGTAAGAGAAAGATAAACATGAGTATGTTCCTAACAGCACCACCCAGTGAGGGATGGTTCTTACAGAAAAATAAGTAGGCAGGATGGGGCAGTACAGAAAAGGTGCGTTTTTGGGGAAAATTACGTAGATAAAAGGAGGTTTACATTTTACAGATTTATATCACTCAAAGGACAACTGTGTCTTTAAGGAAACCAGTTCCATTAAAACTTTTCTGCTTTCTCTATAGACTTTCACTAAGATATAACAACTTACTGCACGTTAGACACTGACACAGCTCCTGTGAAGGGAAATGGTATAATGTAACAGTGCAGTATAACATTGTACAGCACTTAAATAATCACTATGAACCATTTTTTATAAAGTTCTAACAGTTGCAGGGATCTTTAATGGTGGTTAGTGCAGTCATGCAATGTCCACATCAGCTGCTACTAGGGCACAATGTCATATAACTAACTTCCTTTTGTCTGCAATTTTAGGGAAATGTGATGCTGACATATAACAGATAAGAGGATACAACAAGTACAACACTGCAAGACATCCTAGAGCTACAGTAAGAACAACAGAGCCACAGGAGGTGCAGAAGGTAGGTAAAAAAGGTACAATATTTGTTTTTCTGCAGTTAAGACCTGTTATCAGAACAGTGGAATACTACTACAGCAATGAAATGTTCCAGCAAACAATAATAGCAAGTACATCTGTGTGGTCTAAACTACTGATTTTAATTTTTTGTGGATATCAGGTATAGCTTGGATGTGCAACACATCTCTTTTTTCTTTTTGCAAAATATCACATGACACACACTTTAGGAAATACAAGCTGTTAAGCAACTCAGAAAACACGGTAAACAACTAAACTGTCCTGTAATTCAAACAGATATTAGATGGAGCCTGACTCTCAAACTACAGGAAAACTGCATGTACAAGTGCCTTAGCTTCCACCCCCCCCCAAAAAAAAATACAGCTATTCTTATTATCTGAAGAAGTGCTGCAAGTAAGCTAAGTGTTTGTTTTTTTTTTCCTTCCCCTTTTTCCCCATACCTGACCATCAGCAGCCATTAGCTTTTCTCCTCATTCATTGGGTCTACTAAACCCACATTAGCTTCCCCAGACTCAACACAACTTATGCCCTTGGCCAGTGAGGAGAGGGTACTGGTGCAGCGTCATACTGCTGCCAGAGTGTGTGCACTACCCTTCATTACCCCATGTCAGCCTTGCAAGCTCCATAATGCCTGACTCTGGGAGGTGCTTGATCTTTCTAGTGCAAAAGCAGCCACCTGACTAACTGGTACACTGCTTGCAGTGAGAAACTGGTCAGGGTCTTAATGCAGCTATTACACCGAGCCTTGGGAGCTTACCTTCTCTCAGGACTGGCAAGCCAGCATCAGCCACCCACTCCCACCTTCTAAAGCTATGCTGCTAGTCAAGCATGGGTCATCTGGGGTGCAGTCGGGGCTTTTATCCTTCTGCACCACTGGACCAGGATCGCAAATAAGGTAAGGGTTGAGCAAATCATACACGCCATCTGACACTGGTTATAAAAACCCAAAATTAAGAAAGCAAGTGCAGTGATGCATTCTGTAGAAAAATAATTGTGCTTTCTCAGACTGTTGAACCTAAAATGTGGTTTCACACTTGTCATACAACCCTGAAATATTTCTCATATGAAAGACATTGGTCTCTACTAACCGTTGCATATATTCTCTTGTGAAAATTGTTCATGACTTGTGTCACTTTTGAGACATTTGTTTTTTTTTTGGTGATTTTTTTTGTACAACTAATTACTCCACAAATAAATTAGAATGCAGCCTCACAGTTCCTTAAAGGAAAAACATGAATACAGCTTTGTAGTAGTCACAAGTACATGTTGAGGGTCCTACAGAATATTATCTAACTGAATTTACCTGTGTCATATTGTACAGCGGTGCCGAGACATAAAGGGTTTCTTTCTGAACATTAAGCTATAAAATAATCAGCCATGAAAACGAGAGAAATGGAAATTTAAGAGCACCTCCACACCTTTAGCACTTCTCTTGTTACAACATATACATATACATGGGATTTATAGCCTACATACCCCATCTCCTTACAAGATTTTACTACTGTACCATAGGCAGTGGCAGCACATAAATCAGGCCAAAAACTCTTCTCAAGTCATGAGTTCCTTAATCATTCATGACAGGACGAGTGGTAGCTGCATTTAAAATAGGCAAAACTAAAATGCCACAAATGAAAAAAGAAAAAAAAAACGTTTCTGTCTCCTGCTCAAAAATTAAAACAGAATATCGTATGTAGCCCCTGTATAACAAAACGTGTTGCACAAAGTCAGTAAAACACAATGCCCACTGCACAGCTCCAAATGCAATTATTAGACAGTTTCCAACATTTGCTGGAAACAATACACTAGTGATGAGTGATGCCATTGCCATCAAGCTACTGTTAAAACATTAACTATATAAAATGACTGCCTTTCTCTACAATATAACTGCTTCAACAACAAAAAAAAGATGATGGCTTAAGGAGCACAAAATAACTGCACAAATAAAAAGTAACAAAGCTCAACTAGAAAGTAAGCATTACCTAGATCTTAGCAAAAGGTACTTTTAAGGTTGCTGACATTACATCCAAGTAATAAGTTTTACACAAATCAACAGAAATGGAACTTGAAGTAGTTAGAAATTAGGAAAATGTACCAATAACAAAAAATGGTTTCTTAACTACTATATATATGGGCTATGAATGATTTTTAAGCAGAGTTCAGATAATGTCAACTCTCCATAACTAATCTATGATAACAGTAGCAGATTTTGTCTTTAATAATTTAAATTGGAATCGTATAAGGGGCAGTGTGTGTTACAGAACAGTAATGGATGTTGCACTCAAGAAACCTACATAAAAATGCCACAGAATATAATTTCATTACACAGCCATGCAAACAATAAATAAAAATGTAAAACAAGAATCAACAAAACATGAGCGCTGTTGTACAAAAGCAGTCTGCCACACCTGAATATGAGCTTTACTACTGAGAATAATTCACACTTAGCCATGCTTGGTCAGAGGGGTTCAAATCAAGTCTACCAACAGACAGCCATTTGCTATTCTGAGACTCATCAGTACAAGTCCCAGAACAGCAAAACTGAATGAATGAAGATATGGACTTGCATATACCAAGTCCAAGATTGCTGTTTCTTGGAGTATTCCCTTTTCTTTGATGTATAGCAATCTTGAAGGTGATGTATACATAAACTGTAAGAGATGGAACGTCTTGTTCCCCACATTGATGGGGCAGAGGAACCTGACCCATACAAAAAAAAAAAAATTTAAACTTTAAAGGAGAATAATGATGCTTAATACTGCCAGTTTTCCTGAATTTTCTTATTTTTTCCATTAATTCTTGGACTCGCACTTATGAGTTTCAGAATTACAACAGGTAGCTCTACCAAATCTTGTGATTCACAACAAAAATTACAGGCTTTCAGTAAATCCCATCAAAACCCATCTAAGCATGGTATAAGTCACAAAACAGACCCAGTAAGTCACTCTTCATACTACTGATACTGCAATACCACTTTGTCTAAAGGCATTTTTTTATAATACACTATACAGGGGTTGGGAGGGTGGCCTAATGGTTAAGGTGTTTGCCTTACAAACACAAAGTGCAGGGTTTCAGTCTCACAAGGGATAATTGGCTAGGCTTAAAATAACCCGCAAGGGCAGTTAGCCCAGTACTAATCTATGAACCTATGAACTGAAAAGAGACTTAAAATTAGGTATGTGAACTGTGAAGAAACTTAGAAATAGCAAGTACACTATATGCATGAAAACTGAGAATGAGACTTTGCCACATCAGTGAAAAGCACTATCTGCTTGTACAATTATATTGTAGAAAACAATTTATAAAAGCAAACAATCAATGACTGCTCCATTTTTTGTTCCTGCAGGTCTCTAATTAAAAGGTTTAATATTACAGAACATTAACAAAGAGCTGTTTACAGATGCTGTTCTGCCCTCTCTCAGCTGCATGACAATGACAGTATGACGTTTAACAAAACAGCCTTCACACTTTACAGAGATGTTCAGTTTGCAGCTAAATTATCTGCTTTGAGAAATTTGTAACTATTTCAAAATACTATCAGAATTCCAAAAGATGTTTAGAATTAATCCTTGCACCAGTGGCAAAGTTTAACAATTCATGCAAATCATTCTTCAAGATGTGCTCAGTGTCACTGATTACAGAATAACAAATTAACCCTAGCTTACCAAAGTCATACTGTAGCAGTGTTGCAGTATGCTAACCAGACTGCAGTTTTAACAAACCCGTATTGTATCAGTGTTGTATTAATGTTTAAACCTATAAAGTGAAACAAACAAGTTATGTAGGTGACAGAGAATGCAGGGGTTGTAGCAAATGGAAGAGTACCCTAACTTTCCTTTTTCCCAGTTTTAATCAATCATACATAAACATATTTGCAAAGAACCTAGTCTTAAAATGGAGACCATTTTAAATTATATATACTAATATCTTGGTACTCTATAAACAGTAAAAGGAAGTCCTTTATTGAACGGAGAGGATGGTGAGGTACTATGTGCACTTTAAAGTGTCTATTGGTGAGAAAGTGTACAAACCACAAGGTTTCTTGTGAGCTTACGACAGCTGCTGAAATTTCTTCAAGCAGGAACTGATGGTCCACAGAGTGAAACGCATTGGTAACAATGACAATGGCACCTGTGAGAAGGCCTTTGTCTCTGCTTTGTAGAATGTCATCTGCTAGAGAATACAGGGTTATCACAGTGCTTCTTCCATTGTAGAGATCATGTTAATGGCAGCAAAGGATCCTTATGGACTGAACTGTATTGAGCTATCGGGTGGTAGATTTTTTCAAGAACATTATCCACAATAAAGAGGATGGAGATGGACCTACATGTACGTACTGTTTTGGGGTTATAAATTCCAGGGGCTAGTGAAATTCTAGTTATTTTCCACTGTACGGGCATGATGTCTTTTGGTGACGCACAAGTTGTGTAAGTGTTTCAGGGGCTTGAATGATTTGGTCCATGCAGATCAGCAAACACTGGTGAAGGTCATCTGCTTGGGGGGGGGGGGGGATCACTGGGAATTCTGCCCAAATTTTTGATCGTTTTGAAAAAGAAGGGTGGTACTGTCATACAGGTTAATAGGAGTACTTGGCAGAAGAGAGCCATGAGAAAAAAAGAGTGGAGGACTCTTTAAGAAGTCTGAAATGTTGTTTACTACATTACAGAAAAGGTTTTGTTTGTAATGTATGGAGTTCTTGGCAGAGAAAAGAGGGTACACTTTAAGGCTTAAGCATTTTTACCCAAGTTCTGTGGGTAACTAATAGGTTCATAGGTAGGTACTAGGCTATATGCCTGAGGGTATTTATAAGCCTAGCCAAAGTGTGTCGGCTTTCGCCGCTACATTGATTAATTAACTGAGCCTCTGTCAAGCAGAGCCAATGAAGTGATCCCAGGGGTGTATTTTCCGTTACCCATCCACTCGTCAAGGTTTCTCTTGAAGAGTGTTAGTGAGGGGCTCTGCCTAATGTAGTTAGGAATTTTGTTCCAAAGCATGGGGAGGCTCTGTGACAGGAATCTATCCTTCCAGCATGTTCTATTTATTGTTGTGGCGAGGTTTAGCTCACTAGAGTGCGTGGCTCGCAGTGACTTGGATTTCTTTAGGTGGAGCATGTCCATCAATTCTGAGTTGGACATGGCTTTGCAAGTCAGGCAGAGATCACCTCTGAGTAAGCGATATGCCACTGAGTACAGCCGGAGTTTTTTCAGTCGGGCTGCATAGGACATATGTTTGAGGCCAGTAATCCTCTTGGTGAGGTGCTTTTGTGGTCTTTCCAGCTGTTGGAAGTGTCTTGTGAGGTATATCCCAAATAGGGCATTGTACTCTATGATGGGTCTGATGAGTGATGAGTAGAGGGGCACTATAACCTCTTTATTTCTAAATGCGAACCCTTTAGTAATTAAATGGGCCACACAGAAGGATTTCCTAACTACTTTGGCAATATGATTGTCAAAGGAGAGATTACTATCTACCTGGGTCCCCAGATCTCTTATTACCTCTTCTGTATTAAGGGGGCTGCCGCCTATGTGGTAATTTGTGGGTGTTTTGTTTTTCCCAAATGGGATGACTATGCATTTTTTTGGCATTTAGCTTGAGGCCATGACTGTGACACCAGGTGTCTGTCTCAGTAAGGCCTTTTTGAAGGATGTCCGTGTCAGCCGGAGACTCAATTATGACTCCCAGTTTGCAGTCATCTGCGAACTTGGTTAGCCATAGTCCTCCTGTGTTTGCCTGTACTTCCGAGAAGTATATGCCGAACAGTAGGGATCCCAGGACCGTGCCTTGTGGGACACCACTTGTGACTGGTTTAGAGTCAGACCTGGAGCCCGCTATTCTTACCATGTGAGTTCTGTCTGTAAGCCAGTTGGCAACCCATCTTGTGATATAGGGGTTTATGTTGAGGCTGGTGAGTTTTTCTAAAATACCCGAATGAGGAATGGTGTTGAATGCCTTGGCAAGATCAAGGTAGGCTGTGTGAACCACCTTTCCCTCGTCTATGGCCTTGGTGACTGTCTCGAAGAAGTCAATCAGGTTTAGTAGGCATGATCTGCCCTTAACAAAGCCGAACTGGGTTGGGTCAAGTGTTTGGAGGTTCCCAATGTCTTTGTTAATGAATTCCATGATGATGCGCTCCATAGCCTTGCAGATCAGGCTAGTCAGGCTTATGGGGCAATAGTTACCAGGGTCAGTTGTGGCCCCTTCCTTTGTGGAGTGGAATAAACGTTGCTGTGCACCATTCTATGGGCACATAGCCTGTGGAGTGGCTGAGGTTGAACAGCATATTTAGGTGGGGGGGTTAGTTCGTTCTGTAGTTTGTGCAAGATGCAGCCTGGGACACCATCTGGCCCCAATGATGCTGTGTTTTGGCTTTTGAAAGGGCTGTTTTCACCTGTGCTTCTGTGATTTCCAGGACACTACACTTTTCCGGTATTGTTGTGGGCCCTTTTGAAGGTGAGAGGAAGGTGAAGTTCACACTGAATCTGCCAGGATGTTGGCAATATCAGTAGGTTCAGTATATTTTGTGCTATTTTGCACTAGCTCAGAGGATATCTGCAAGTTGCCACTTGGATTCTTGACATAGCTAAAGAAGGCTTTGTGGTTATCTTTCGAATCCTTGGCTATTTTCGAAGTTAGCCTTGGATGATTTTATGAGGGACCTTAGTTTCTTACTGATACTGATCGGGGATGTCTTTCCTTTTTGGGATTTGCTTTTTTTCTGAACTAGTTTCCTTCTTTTCTTATATAACCTGTTTATGGCAGGGGTCCACCAGACTGGTTTCCTTCTCTTAGGGGAGTGAGTCTTGGTTTTGCTAGGGATGGCACGACCCATGCATCCTTGTAGGTGCTTATAGAGTGCAATTGTAAAGGATTCTGCATTTTGGGCAGTGTTATCCTTTAGCGTGGGGGCTGTGAAACTTACCACCTCTGCCTTAAGTAAGGTGAAGTTTGCTTTAGAAAAGTTTTTCACTGTGGTTTCCTTGGTTGGGGGTGGTGGTGGGGTGTGGACATCCAGAGTGATTAGGTTATGGTCTGATCTAACCAGTGACGGGTTGACCTCCAATGCGGAACACCTGTCACCCATGTTGGTGATGACCAGGTCCAATACGTTGTAGCCTCTGGTAGGGGAGTTTACCAGCTGATCCAGGGCATTTGAGTTGAAAAATTCCAGGAAGTGCTGAGCCTGGGAGTTTGTACTCAAGTAGTTTTCCCAGTTAATGGTAGGGTAATTGAAATCGCCCAATATCAGGGCGTTCGGTAGGACCTTCATGTTTTCCAGTGTCTCTAGAAAGGTGGAGTGGTGGTCATGGAGGGTGATCTGTAGCAGGCCACAATTTGCATTGCAAATTTGCCCGATGTTAGTTGCACATGGATAATCACAGAGGTGTCATGCTGTGCCACTAACCTGGAGGTGTGGGTATCTTGATGAATATGGATACACCCCTTCCTTTTGTGTTTCGGTTCGTGTTCTGTGGCCAAAATGTGTGGTATGAGTTGCAGCCCAGTAGTGCTGGAGTGCTCTCTGGAGCCTTGAATCAGGTTTCAGTTACTGCACAGATGTCGACGTTCTCCATACTTACTCGAACCACTGCAGCTCAACACCACCAGAATTACAGGATATAGACGGCAACCCACCGTCAGCTAGGTTTATAGTTAACAGCGGAAAGAACACGGCTCGGACTGATTAAAAACTTTAATAATGAAACATCTCAATAACAAAAATAAAAATGACTCGGTTAAGCGCTTTCATCTGCGCAAAAAGCAGACTTCATCAGAACCATTAAACTTTGTAAACAAACACTCTTTTAAAACCTTTTTGGCGCCAAATAAACGCTACACAAATTTAAAGTGCTAGTGGCTAATTTCATATAGTCATTCATATAATTCGAGAATTTATACAAGTTCTCATCAATGTCAGCTACGATCGCTCAATTGATTATCTATAACACAAATAAAATTCTTGGTACATATTATGACTATTTGAATTCATTATAAAATGTATACTGTATTAATATAATTTAAAAAAAAAATTTAAAAAAAAACATATTTCCTATCCATATATAATCACCTTGTACTGAACACTATTATTTTATTAAAATGTATTACGCTAGTCCGTACCTACAATATAAATGATTTGCATATCCAATTCCTAATACATGAACAATAAATAATTGATTAATAAATAACTCCATACATATTGTAATATTTAAACACCTTATACTACACTAAGACCTACAAGTGTATACTACCCTAGTCAGTGCCTACAGAATGAATGCAACATTTGCATATAACATATCACAAAACACATAGTTCAATGAAACCACTTATTATATGAATAAAACTAACTTAACACAAAACAAGCATGAGTATGGAAATGAAGATATAATATTTGAGCATAATTATTGCAATATCAAAAGTGGTTTTATTGATATATATTAATTTAGTCCTGGTTCCCTAGATGCATCCGTTTTTATTTGCCAGACAGTCTCGCTTTTACTTAAAATAGCTTTAAAATTTCCTCCCCTGGCAGAAAAATGCACCTGATCAGTAATGGCAAACTTAAAATTATGCCTGTCATCATATTTGTTTATATGCCTATAAAGTGCGTTCTTTATATCTTTAGTCTTTATTTTATATAAATGATCATATATACGCTTACAGAACTGTCTCTCCGTCTTACCTTTGTAGAAAGCAGGACATAATATACATTTTGCCAAATAAATTATATTTTTCGTGTTACAATTACCCCTCTTGAATTTTATATACGTCTTGTTTATATCTTCCAATCTACATCCCTCACTTTCATTAATTACTGAGCACTGATTACATGAACCACATCTCCTAGTTACTCCTTTTTTATTGATGCTTTCTCAGTCTCTAACTACTGTGCTGCAGATATTGTTTAATATTCATACCCATCTTATGTACAAAATTAGGTCTTAAACCCACAATATTTTTTACTTCATCATCCACTATAAGTGGATTCCAGTGTCTTGTGATAATATTTTTAATTTCATTAACATATGGTGTATACATTAAAACACATACTTTGTTGTGTGGCTTAACGTCATTATTGACTTTGTTCACCTTAATGTTGTTAATTTCAACACCCAATATAGGGGGATACTTTTTACCCCACTCATTTCGAACATACATAGATACATCATCTACTAGCCATCTGGGGTACCCCCTATTAGCAAACATTGTTGTGATATATTCCAATTCCTTTTCCATCACATCAAAATTGGATGACGTACGTGCCGCCCTTATACATTGCCTTTTGAAAATATTTTTCAATATATATTTTGGGTGGTTACTAGAGTACTCCAGATATCCATTAGAAAAGGTATCTTTTCGATGGATTTCAGATTGAAATCCTTCACTAGTATGCTTTACAAATGTATCTAAATATGATATCCCTTCTTCGCTGATGTTGTATGTAAATTTTAAAAACTCACTAGTCTGATTGATATATTCAATGAAATCTTTTATAATCTCGTTAGGTCCATTCCATAGAATGAATATATCGTCAAGGAATCTAGTATAGTAGGATATATATTTGTAATATCCACACTTAAATAAAGAATTGTTTTCCCACTCCAACATAACCAAACTGGCAAATATGGGGGCACAAGAGGCCCCCATAGCTACGCCTCTAGTTTGTTTGTAGTATTCCCCTTCAAAGAATATAAAATTATTGTCTAAAACTATTCCCATCATATCAGTAATAAGATTATCACGGTCACGATTCATACTGGAAAATTTTCTCAAACTACTACAAAAATCGTCGAGTCCCTGATCTCTTGGTATACATGAAAATAAGTCAACCACATCAATGGTAATCTAGATTAACTTTTCTTTCCACATTTGTGGAATAAGATGGGATAAAAACATCCAAGAATCTTTTACCAGATGTGGTATCCTGTCATAGATTGGTTTTATCCATCTGTCTATAACCACTCCAATAGGGAATGTTTTTGATTTACTACCTGATATGATGGGACGAAAAGGAGGTTTTACAATATTCTTATGAACCTTAGGGATACCTACTATGGTCGCCATTATGGGAAAATCAACTTTCATGAAATTATATATATCTTCAGTTATTCTTTGATCTATTAAATATTCATTTAATGCCAAATCAATTTTCTTGTAACATATATTAATTTCATTCAAAGACGTTATTTCATAGTTACCTGATTCCATTAAAATTTTTTGCATTTCATTTATATAATCAATCGTATTATACAGTACTATACCCCCCTTGTCTGGTTTCATGACTAATATTTTTATTCCTAGATAATTCCACCAGTCACTGCCTCTCCTTCATATTTAAATTGTCTTTCAATAAATGTTTATTAGTTGTTTTGTTGAACCACTGAATATCAAAACAAACTAATTCTTCAAAATTTGACACTTTTTTATGACTCGGGGGTATACAAGTGCTTTTTTTCTTACATACATTCCTATTAATATTAACAACATTGTTGGATATGTCACTTTTGTTATTGAATGATAATGCCAAATTTAGCCTTCTACAAAATAATTTAAATTCAATTAAGGTATCAACTACATCAAACTCTATTGTTGGTATATATTTCATACCCTTAATAAACAAGGACCCATGTTCATCTCTAATTATTCCATCGGTGTAATTATAAATCTTTAAATCATTAAAGTGATGAATTATTTCATTATTCTCGTCACAAATTGGTACATAGTTTTCTTCATTTAGTGTGACTGATGTAATAAGTTCATCAAAACAACAACCTTCATGCTTCGAAAGAACTAGATCTACCATTGGGTTTGTTGATTCCTCTGGTAATAACATTGCTTTGTGTGGTTTGTAATAACTCCCCCCTTGAAAATTTTTACCCCTTTCCTCATGTATCTCATCATTAATATCATAATTCTTATTTTCATGTATAAAATGTGAATGTTTCCAAATGTATGCTTTGTTTTCCTTGTATTGTTCCATGTCACGAATAATTTTATTATTTTTTCTCTCGTATATCTTTACTGCTTTACTGTCCAGTAAATCAAATTATTATACAAATCACGCCATTAAGGAAAAAGTAAATCAGTTAATATATCCTTGTTCAACTTCTCCAATTCCATAACAATTCTACTCAGTTTTTCATAATATTTCTTAATTAATAGCTTCATATAGTTGATGCCACAAATGTTGAACTCAGTCTTGGTGTCATTGTCTAAATCAACACCCATAGGTAGCTTAAAAAATCTTAATCCCATCTGTACAATCCCCAGGGATATACATTTTGTTAGATAGGCATTATCGATTTTAATACTCTTGATATTCAACAACTGTTTACCCATAAGGTAAATCATGTCCTTCAAAGTTCCATAATTCACACTTTTCCTTCTTTTCTGTGTAACACTTTTACTGTAGACACTGCTTGTAGTGAAATCACAGTCATTAGATAAAAAATTATCCAGTTTATAAACTTCACTATCTATACTATTAACTTGTAAAACATTATCTCTTGGACTAGATGAATGGTGTACAGTACCTTTATCCGTATAAGGTTTGGATTTTGTTGTAGCCGCATATGTTTTGACTGATGTTAACCGTTTAGGACGAGCTCCATTCCTCTCAAACTCATCATCAACTTTAAAAAGAGAGAAGTCAAATGTGAACTCATTGTCGGAATTAACACTAACATTGTTGCCAGTAGTGTTTCGATGAACAGGCAGTTCATTTGTTTGAATACCACTCTTTAAAACATCCCCCTGACCATTAGGTATCTGGGACTGCGTCGATGTTTGTGTGGATAACACACCACCAGGTAAAGAATTTCCCTTTTTCTCCGTCGTTGCATTTTGTACAGAACTAGCAAAACTTTGCATCCGCCCCACAGCTTCAATCAATCGGGACACTTCTGACCTCAAAGAAACCAATTCATCTTTGTCCAATAAAGCCTCTGTCTCTCCGCTTGCACTATCCATAGCTTCCAACTCACTCGAACCACTGCAGCTCAACAACACCAGAATTACAGTATATAGATGGCAACCCACCGTCAGCTAGGTTTATAGTTAACAGCGGAAAGAACACGGCTCGGACTGGTTAAAAACATTAATAATGGAACATCTCAATAACAAAAATAAAAATGACACGGTTAAGCGCTTTCATCTGCGCAAAATGCAGACTTCATGCTTGTTTTGTGTTATTAAGTTAGTTTTATTCATATAAGTGGTTTCATTGTACTATGTGTTTTGTGATATGTTATATGCAAATTTTGCATTCATTCTGTAGGCACTGACTAGGGTAGTATACACTTGTAGGTCTTAGTGTAGTATAAGGTGTGTAAATATTACAATATGTATGGAGTTATTTATTAATTCATTTATTAATCAATTATTTATTTTTCATGTATTAGGAATTGGATATGCAAATCATTTATATTGTAGGTACGGACTAGCGTAATACATTTTAATAAAATAATAGTGTTCAGTACAAGGTGATTATATATGGATAGGAAATGTTTTTTTAAAATTTTTTTTTTAAATTATATTAATACAGTATACATTTTATAATGAATTCAAATAGTCATAATATGTACCGAGAATTTTATTTGTGTTATAGATAATCAACTGAGCGATCGTAGCTGACATTGATGAGAACTTGTATAAATTCTCGAATTATATGAATGACTATATGAAATTAGCCACTAGCACTTTAAATTTGTGTAGCGCTTATTTGGCGCCAAAAAGGTTTTAAAAGAGTGTTTGTTTACAAAGTTTAATGGTTCTGATGAAGTCTGCATTTTGCGCAGATGAAAGCGCTTAACCGAGTCATTTTTATTTTTGTTATTGAGATGTTTCATTATTAAAGTTTTTAACCAGTCTGAGCAGTGTTCTTTCCGCTGTTAACTATAAACCTAGCTGACGGTGGGTTGCCGTCTATATACTGTAGTTCTCCATACTTAGGAGTGCTTTTAGCACGTGCATTTTGAGATTTAAACTCCTGGCGTTGAGTAGCATAACCCTCATTTTTTTACTTGTGCTGCTTACGGAGGTGGGTTTGAATTTTGAGCCTTGCCTAAAAAAGGCACTATGGGGGCAGCAAGAGCCTTGGCCAGTATTCGAAAGCCAAGGGGTGACAGGTGCAAGCAGTCTCTTGCGAAGCAACGCGGCCTGTCAAGCATGTCATCCCAGGCTGACAGACACTGGATCCCCTTTGAATGACACCAGAAGCTTAGCCAATTGTTGAAATTGATCATTTTTTCTTTATACTGAGGTATCATTCTTGGTGAGGGCAGGATGCTTACTCAGGGTCAGGGTCAGGGTCATACCCGCCTGAGCTACATAACCAGAGAGCTCTTCCATGTCTCTTTTCATGTAGTCCAGGGAGGTACATCTCAGGTCATTCACATCAACATGAATAATGACAGAGTCATATTTGCACTTGTTCCTGAGTGACCTGAGTGCTTGTGTTATGTGGTGGATTCTGGCTCCTGACAGGCAGCTAACAGTAACCTTCTCCTTGTACAGCCTAGTGAGTGGGGCGTCAGTGTGCCTGACTATAGAGTCACCTATTACTAGTGTGTTAAGTATGTTATTTCGCCTTAAGGGCTGTGATTGTGCAGCACATTGATTTTGTGTTTTATGTGTTGTCTGGCTTGTGACGGGAGGTGCAGGTTTTGTGGGGGTCTGCTTTGGAGCTCTGTGATGCTTTTGCAGGTTTTTATTTTGAGCCTCCGAGTATGATTTTTGTGTATTTATGTGTATTTTTTGCCAGTGCTGGTTTAGGTCTATGTGAGGCTGGAGGTGTAGTGCAAGTGTTAACCTTCTCCTCAAGACTGTCTGTTCCAGTCTTGAGTGGAGAGACCTTAGCCTCCAGTTTGGCTGTATAATTGCATCTCTCGCATATGTTAGTGTTTTGTGGTAGGAGGAGAGGGCTGTCTGTGTACATGACTTAGTTGTAACATTGCCTCAGGATAGCCAGGTTCACCAGCTGGACTGGAGAGTACACCTGAAGTTGCCCTTTGGTCATGCCTGAATAGTAGGCTGAGCTGCTTAGTCGCTTGGTTGGTGAGGGGTGGATAAAGAGCCTTGCCCTACTGGGCAATCAAGTGTCGGGGTATATTAGTGCTTGCTATTAGGTCTGAGCAAGTGCTGGACTGTAGGATGCTTTTTGAGTGCTTAGGTTGAAAGTTAGACTAGTTTCAAGTGAAAAACTGAAGAGGAGACTTAGTGGAGCCGGGAATAATTTAGCCCTAGCTAACCAATGCTGCCCGGCGCACAAAACCGTGCAAACGCGTTTTTTAAACTACTAACTTCTGGGCTGGAACCACTCCTCCAGGGATAGATGGCTGCTCAAAGTTCCCCTTTCTCACAGGTGAACAGAGAAACTTCCCTCTATCCAAGTAAGTTTAGGGCAACTCAGAAACTTGTAACACAGCCCTGAATTCAGCACTAGCCTGAAAACTGGACTATACTAGCTTAGAAAGGCGGGAAACAAGAAATTTTTTTTTTTTGAAAAGATAAGGCAAAAACAGTAAAAAGTACACTTAAAACAGCTTTAAACGACTACAAGTGATCCGAAAAGGCCATCACACTTTAGTGTGTAGCCTATAACAGTTAAACAATTTATTTAAACAAAAAAAAATGTTTTAAAAATGCAGGCAGTCAAATAAGTACAATATGTGAAAAAACAAGCTTTTAAATCACAATAAGTGCTGGTAAATCAGCAGAAAACAGTTAAGTACAGCACAAAAATACAGAAAACTGATAATCACTCCAAAGTCTTGCTTTTAAGCTAGAAGGCTTGTATCAGTTTAAGGCTTTCTAGTGCTTTCCAGTAGGCTAGTTACAGGAAAGATGGGAAACAAGCGCAGATGTGATCTTTTAAACCAGAAAGTTGAAAGAGATGGACAACTTCCCAAATGATCAATAAACTACAATTCCTGAGCCAAGAACCACTCTTCTTGTGGTAGACAGGCTACCTAGCACTTACCACTCCCACTGATAAGCTAGAAGGCTCCACTCCAACACAAAGGCTTGGGGGGCTCAGAAGCTTACAAACAGTCCTGGATACAGCAAATCTGTACCTGGACTAGACTAGTTACGTGAAAGATGGGGATCAAACGCATACACGGGCTTTAAAACCAGAAAGTTGAGAGAGATGGAAAAACTGCCCAAATGGCCAATAAACTACAATTTCTGGGCCAGAACCACTCCTCTTGTGGTAGATAGGCTACCTAGTGCTTACCACTCCCACTGATAAGCTAGAAGGCTTCCCTCCAACATAGAGAGGCTTGCGGGGCTCAGAAGCTTACCAACAGTCCTATTGAGGGAGCTGTTTTCCAAACATTGTCTCCCTGTTTGTATAGAGATTTGAGTTCCTGTATTGTTAGAGGGTGTTAGAAGTCTAATAATCTGTGGAAAGTATTCATAATGGAGTGTGTTAGTAAATTGTGTGGCTACTGTGCCAGGGTGACTGTTGCCTACAAGGTCATTCCATTGTATTTCACGAGTTCTCTTTGTAAACCTTTGATAGTCTGCTGAGACCTGGATTGGAATGCAACTAGTGGGGGTGTAGTTGAGAATGTAACAGGGAAGTAGTCACTAACAGATGGTGGCAAGATAGAAATGGTATTTACTAGGGAGAGGTCTTCAGAATTCTATTACATGCAATTACTAGGGCAGAAATAATTGCGACTGTGCAACTGTCCATGACCAGCCTTTTCTGCTACTGAGAACATTCTAATGGTATGGAATCAGAAAAGTGAAGCTTTAAAGGTATCTTTGACTTCAGTTTCAAATTAGTAAAAGCAACTTCTTAACCATAAAGCTTAATTTTCACAATTTTACAGTGACAGTATAGAATAGCTACAAAAGTCTAAAAACTATATACATTCTATTTAAATTTTTTGTTAATTAATTAACTGGGGTAGAACACAGATCCACATGGGACTATTTTCAGGCTCATTTGATTAAAAAAAAGAAAAATTGCAATCACACATAAAATGCATAGAAAAAAACAAAAGCAGTTTGAGAAGAAAGAATACTTGTGTAAAATCTTACCAAAACCATAGATGTCCTCCTCCTCTCTGTTGCAGTATTCTTTACACATGGAGTTGTATTCTGCCCAACGACCCGACATCCAGCTTCTATACAAAAGCTTATAGCCACTGCCAGTACGTGGGATGTCACATGTATGTTCTGACAGCATAAGCCATAAAAGGACATCCGCAAGTACCATCCTCCGAACAAGGAAGCCCCATGAGGAACAATAGTTCTAAGGCAAACAAGGAGTCGTCCTAGGAAGGGACAAGTTGCAGGGGGAAGGTGGGAGGGACAGAATACTGCAACATAGCAGAGAAGGACATCTATGGTTATGGTAAGATTAAACACAACTATTCTATGTCCTTCTATTCAATGTTGCAGTATTCTTTACACATGGGAGAGTGCCAAAGTTTAGTGGGGACCTAGGAAGGAGGAAGGAACAGAAGAAGAAAGGAATATTTCTCCACAAATCCATGCAGAACAGCTCTAGCAAATCTTGCCTTGGACCTAGAGATAGTGTCTAACTTGTAATGTTTGGTAAAAGTATGGACTGAAGACCAAGTAGCAGCCTCCAAAAAGGAATTAGTATCCAGACCTTTAAAGAAAGTCCCTGACGAAGCAACCAATCTGATGGAATGGGCTCTGACAGAAGAAGGCAGTGATTTTCTACGAAAAACATAGCAAAACACAACAGCCTTAGAAATCCAAGATGAAATAGTTTGTTTAGAAACAGGTAAACCCAGAGCCCTGGGATGAAAAGACGGAAAGACGGAAAGAGCTGATTTGACTTCCTTATAGATTTTGTTTTGTCAAAGTAAAATCTGAGCCGTCTGTGTATATCTAAGTTGTGTAAAATCCTCCCACTACAGGATTGAGGAGAAGGGAAAAAGGTGGGCAATTGGATAGAATGAATAAGAGAAGTCATTCACCACTTTAGGCATCAAAGAAGGATTAGTCCTCAAGGACAACTTGTCCTTGTGGAAGACCAAGAAAGGAGGGGATGCCATCAAGGCTGGAAGCGCAGAAACCCTCCTAGCAGAAGTTAATACTGTTTTCCAAGTGCAAAACTTCAAAGGACCCGAGGCCGCAGGCTCAAAAGGGGCCAGAGTTTAAGTTCTCTAAGACACAGTTAAGACCCCAAGGAGGAGGCACTGGTTTCCTGGAAGGTTTGATGTGGAAGATGCCTTTGAGGAAAAGTTTAACCTTCAATCTGGAGGCTAAAGGTGGTGTTAATGGCAGAGAAGCAGAAAGAGAACAGTGGACTTTCACTGAGGAATATGACAAGCCACTACTAAGCAATTCACACAAGTAAGAAAGTACAAATGGAATGTCCACAGATAGTGGATCTAGACTTCTTTTGAGGCACCAGATAGAAAATCTTTTCCATTTGGAAATGTAAGATTTCCTAGTATTGGGTTTCCTGGCCTCCTGCAAAATCCTAAGCACGTCCTGTGAAAAAAGTGCCAGAAAGGGATCAGAAATTGATCAACCACAGGGTCAATTGTACAGTTGACAGATGTGGATGAATCAAGGATCTCTTGTCTTGTGTAAGTCCAACCGGTGAGGCAACTTGTGGTGATGGCCCTTGGCTAATTGCAGATGAAGAGGGAACCAATGCTATCTTGGCGAAAAGGGAGTCACCAACAAGATTTCTGGTCTGTCCTGTTGAATTTTCAGCAAGACATTTTGAATTAAAGGGAAGGGGGATGCATAAAGAAACATCCTCTTCCATGAGAAAGATGGGGCATCCACCTTCCAGGCCAGAGGATGTGGGACCCTGGCACAAAACTAGGGAAGTTGTCTGTTTTGAGGGGAGACAGAGATCCACATGTGGAGTACCCCACCAGTGAACTACATCCAGGAACACATCCCTGTGAAGCATCCATTCGTGGGACTGTGTCATGGATCTGTTTAATGCATAAGCCACAGAGTTGTGAGCCAAGGGTAGGTAAACAGCATGAACGGTTACTTTGTACTGAAGAGCTAACTCCCATGCCTTGATGGCTAGCCTGCAAAGAAGATCAGATTTGGTCCCCCCCCCCCATTATGTACCAAAGGACAGTGGTATGGTCTATAAAAATCTTCAGAGGTCCTAGTAGGAAGACAGGATGAAAGGTTTGCAAGGCTAGAATTACAGCCCTCATCTCTCAGATGTTGATATGCTCCCTCTGCTGGAGGTGGAGACCAAAGACCCTGAACCTTCCTGGAAGCAAAGGTTGTCCCCCAGCCTATGTCTAAGGCATCTGGGAACATCTGTTGAGAAGACTGGAGTAAGAGAAGAGGAAGACCTGGATTCAGAGACAGTTGTTGAATCCACCAGTAGACCTATGTTTTCAAGCAGGGGAGGAGAGGAACCAGGACATCTAAAGGGCGAGCATATTGAGACCAGGTTGTCTTGAGAAACCATGGAAATTTCCTGATATGAAACTTTACCAAAGGCAGCATGGGAACCGTGGAAGCCAAGAATCCTAGAAGTCTCAGAAATTCCCTGGCCAGGATAGATGGGAGAGGCAGAAGACTTTCCATGAAGGATGCAAGAGAAAGAATCTTGTCTACAGGCAGGAAAACCATCAGTAAATCTGTCCTGAACCTGCATCCTAAGAAGACGTCATCCTGAGATGGGAGTCAGACTGGATTTCTTGAAATTTATTGTGAACCCTAGGCAATGAAGGAGATGAATGGCCTCCACAAGGATTTGAGACAACTGATGCAATTTATTGGCCAGAAAAAGCAGATTGTCTAAGTAAGGATAAACTTGTACCCTGTGGACCATAAGGAAAGCAATGGCTGGGCCCAAGCACTTTATGAAAACCTTTGGGGCAGTGGAAAGACTAAAAGGCAAGGCAGAAAACTGAAAGTGCAACAAATTCACTGAGAAACTTAATAATTTCCTGTACTGAAAGTGAATGGGGATATCCAGATAAGCATCTTTGAGATCTATGGAAGCTGTGAAAGACTGAGGAGAGATGAGAGGAAAAAGTGTCTGAAGTGACTGCATCCAGAAATAAGGCACTACTGGGAAAAACAAGTGAGAGAGGTCTAGAACTGGTCTCCAAGGACCATCCTTTCTTGGCACCAGGAACATTCTGGAGTAAAACCCTTTCTCCTCTCTGATGCAGGGGTATGAGCTGAATAGTGCCTTGAGCAAGAAGCTAAGATAGGATCTGAGGAAACAGATAAAATTGTCAGGAAGTGGGCTGAGGAATCCCCATGAAAAAAGGGAAAGTCTTCCAAGTCATAAAGTAACTTTTTTGGTTGATGGAAAGAACCCAGGCATCCAGAGTGATCATTGCCCAGACTTGGAAAGGAAAGAGACAGGCGAACAGAAAGAGGTGTATGACTTAGAAGAGAGGGGTGGTTGTCGCAGGGAACGGGGCAAACCCCAAAAAGGCTACTGAGTAGGAGGAGCAGAAGCAGTAGCTTTGGATTGAGGGGCTCTCCTAGTAAACTTCTTAGCCCTAGCACCAGAAGAAGAAGAAGCACAGAACGAGCTGGTCTCCTAACAAAGGATGTTTTAAATACTGAAGATCCCTTTCTTCTTCCTGCACTGCCCTGGAGGATGCTTCTACAGCATCACAGCTGCACTTGAATGCGTAGCTACCTGAGAATATGCAGCCAAAAGTGAGAGAACCTGTGACTTGACCTCAGAGTCTCATAACTGAGACAAAGCCTGAAAAAGCAAAGCCAAAGAATATCTATACGTGTGTCTAGTAGTTAATAGCTCTAATAGACAAAGTAGAAAAAGTATATACCTTCTTACTCAGTCTCTCAAAGATTTTGCTTTCCTTATCGGAAGGAAGAAGCTTGGCAGAAGGAGATAAGTGAGAAGAGTTATCAGAAACAATGGAGACCACAGCTGGATCAGCAGAGGGATACTTAGAGAAACTTGCAGTCATCTGCTACTTTATAAAATCTATCAAGCCTCTTGGGAGCAGAGGTCTGGGAGCCAGATGTTTTGGAGGAAGGAGCAAAAGCATCCAGAAAAGCTGGAAGAACTGGAGGAACAGCAGAGGGAGCAGGAACTTTCATTTGTAGCAGATCATAGTAATGCTTTTGTTCCTCAGATATCTGGCAGAATCCCATTTGAAGAATTCCCGCATTTTATTAATGGTTTCTCCAAAGGAAAGTTCTTCAACTGGGGAATCCCCCCCCCCCATTAGATTCCAACTCAGGAGATGCATATTCCAGAGGGGGAAGTAATCTGAGTGGAGTATGCAAGGGAGCCTTCATGAGAGGAGGAATCCTCAGAATCACAGGCAAGAACCTGAGGTACAGCAACCTGCACAGCAGAAGTAAAAGCAGGAAGAGGGAAAGAGGAGGAAGAAGAAGGCTTCAAAGTCAAGGCCCTAATAAGACCCTTGAAGAAGGCATCTCAATCGGACTGAGGGGTAGAAGGGACATTCAGATGCTTGGTCTTTTGTTTTTTCTTAACGCATCTTTCAGTATGAGGAGGCAAAAGGCAGGAACCCAACATAGGTCTAACATATGGCATAGACGGTGCCTGGGAAAGGGAACAGGAATGGAATAATGGCTAGGCTCTAAACAAAAAATCCACAGTTTGTGGCTATCTTTATGTGGAATCTGCCTTCCACACCTACACTTGTCCTTCCTGGATGACAGGAACAGTAGCAATAAGAAAAATCCCCAATGGGTTACTTACTTGAAGCTGGCAGCAACAAATGGTAACCGACTGCAGACCATAAGTAAGATTTAACCTTCCAAAATGGAGGCAAAAATGTTCTGAGAATGGTACGTGCAGATGTCCTTTTATGGCTGACACTGTCAAAACCTATGTGCAATGTCCCACGTACTGGCAGTGGCTATAAGCTTTTCTATACAGGCCGGACATCAGGTCATTGGGTGGAAGACAATCCCATGTGTAAAGAATACTGCAACATTGAAAAGAAGGACATCTACATAATGCACGACATTTGAACTTCTGACAAAGACAGTTATGTATAACATTGGTCATCAGTAATGGTTTAACAGCATGTTAAAAATAGAGAACAGAGCACATAGAAAGCCTAAAGAGATTCATTTGCAGCACCCATTAAGGCAAATGACAGCATATCAGGTCTAAAGAGATACACTTTTAAATATTTTCTTAACATGGGGAAACAACATCATCACTTATTTGTTTAAGAATGGATTCCAAGATTTTGGGGTGGGGGCATAAAAGAGAAAACTTTCAATTTGTTTTAGTTTGATGAATGGGTCAGCAGTTTAGAAGTAAAGGTGGAGAGTGACATTAGGTGATAGGGAGGTTGTCTCTGCAAGTCTGCCGTGAAGACGAGGAAGAATTTCATACTGTCATGTTTAAGTATCAAGGAGCCCAGGAGGAGGGCAATTCTTTGGGGAATGGGTAACCACTTGGCACCAACAAGTGTTCTGTAATGGTCTGATTTCTTGGGGGAGAGAGTTATGAATCTGAAGATGTTGCTGGGGAAAAGTTTGTGGTATGGATAGGTTCTTTTTTAAGGGGGGGGGGGGGCAATTAGAGTCCATATTCCAAATAAGAGAGTAGGACACCCTTATGTACAGAAGCCCTACTTTGGGGAGACAAGAAGTAGGATTTATTTTTTAGTTCACTTTACCTTCAGTGATCTAGATGTGGTATCAAAAGTTGAGTGTTGGGTCAAGTCAAACTCCTAGATATTAGTATAGCTGAACGTTTTCTTAATTTCTTTTTACTACTGAAGGAGATGGACCAATTGGTAGACTATTTTTGGAGTTGTTGGGATGCACCAAAGAATGTAGTTTTAAGTTTCTGTTTTTTTTTTTTTTTTTTTTTTTTTGAGATTAAGTTGTTTGTGCTAGAGAAGCTGGTTATTGAGCTTTGCAAGATCAGTTTGAAGGAAGTCTGAAATGAAGGAAGTGGAGGGGACTGATCTGTAGCTAATCATACTGTCCGCATAAAATAGGACTGGTAAGACAGTTAAGGAGGATGTAGAATCAAGCTGCACTAAGAAGACTATCAGAAAAGTTGTTTCAGTAACATGCTGGCTGATATCTACATCTAAGTAGGGAGTTTAGTAGAAGACAATGGTCAGCTGTCAAGAGCTGTAGCTATGTCTATGAAAATTATTACTGTGATGTTTCCCTTTTTCAAGTTTTGAAACATGTTGTCTGTGAGGGCTTAAAAAGTTGCAACAGTACTGAGACCTGAACAGAACCACAGCTAATGGAGGATAAGATTCTGCACATTTGAATGCAGTGTAAGAGTTGACCATAAACTAGAGTTTCTAATATTTTCCCCAAAGTTGGAAGGATGAATACGAGTCTGAAATCACTTGCAGTGGGGATGTGGAATTCTAGAATAAGCCTAACTTTGGCTTTTTTTCATTGTTGGGGTATGGTGTTTTTGATGAGGCAATTATTGAAAAGGTGCTCAAGTGGGATGAGGATGTGCTCTTTGCATAGGGAGATAAATCATGGGAGGAGGCCATCACTTTCAGGAGCACCTAATGTGATACTTTTCAGAATTTTAGAGATGTCTTAACAGTCATGGACTTGGAAGTGGAATGGTGATATGTCAATGAAGGCTTTATTTCTCAGAGGCTGGACTACTGTTTACTGAAGGACTGATGTCTTGGAGACTGGAAAATTCTTGTAGAAAGTCATCTAGGGTAAGTATTTGTGATGAAGTAGGAATTATGCCTTTTTCAATGGATATTTTGCAGAAGTTTTATGAGTAATACTGTTCATCAGCTTCCAAAATGTCTTTTGGACATAAAGGACTGAATTTTTGTTAGAAGTGAGAATGCTGGCCTCGTAACATACAGCAGGCTTTATGGCTAGGTTTATCAGCTGTGTGAAGCTGTCTTGGTTTTGTTGTGTGGCAGGCTTTTTCCACACTAACCATGCATTGTTTCAAGTTTTATAGACAGCTTTAAGTTAAGTTACTAGCCATTTTTTGTGAAGTCTTAGAGACTCTGGTAGCTAATGGGAAGTGTGTATCTTTGGGAATGAGAAGGAAAGAGCTGAGGGTGCTTACAATATTAATTAAGGTTGTCTAGGGCTATGAGGTTGTTTAGAGGTTTACAGCTGTGCTGTGAAAGCTGAGCATGTGGGTTCTGGATACTTTGCTGTAACTGTGTCTAGAAGCTATCAACAGTGGGAGGGGATTTTAAAATGGATGTTTTCAAGGTAAAGGAAATGGCAAATAACCCACTTATGGTAATAGAAAGAATAGAGATATTTTTTGAATAAATGAGGGATCACTGGTAATGAAAAGATCAAGTACTGACTGTTCATTTGCTAAAAGGCTGAGATGGGTGAAGTTTTTTACTGAGAGTCTAAGGTTTGTTAAGATGTTTCCTGTCTCAGAGTAAAGTTTTGGATTTTGTAGACTGATACTGAAGTCACCTACGATGAGTATGTTTTGTAAAGTTTGCAAGTATCTAAGATGTTTAAAAGCAAATATTTTAATTTAGAAGTCTTTGAGGATAGGGGAGATAAGTGAATACTACAGTCAAGCTACAGTTTTTTTGAAGTGAAACTGATGCGTAAGCAGTTTGGGTTATTACCACTGGTAATGAAGCTTTGCTTCCGACAGTTAATTATGCTATATATGAAAAAGTAAGACTTCCGCGGTGGTGCAGCGGTAGCATTGTTGCCTCACAGCAAGAGGTTCTCCCGTTCGATTCTCAGCTGAAGTACGGGGAGAGTGCCTTCTGTGTGGAGTATGCATGTCCTCCCCGTGGTTGGGTGGGCATTCGAAAGACATGCGTAAATGGGCGTGCCTTCACTGAAGGTTGAACGTCGAGCTGGCACCTCGGCGTTCATGAAAATCTACTGCCAATCATTAATGGACTGGAGTTCCGCTGTGGCGACCCCTAACCGGGAAAAGCCAAAAGACAACAACATTCCAGTCCCTGAACATTTACCTGGTCTGACGTTGAACAGACAGGTACTGTTGGGGAAATGGCTGTTAAGGTTTATGGTACAAAGCTTAACCTATGATTCAAAGATGGCTAAGATATCAGAGAACATTATATACCAGGGGATGTGTTTTGCCTGTAGCTCCCTCTATAAAGAAAGTGGAAGGGGATGATTATCTTCTGGTAGAGGGACAAGCACGCCAGTCCTGTCATTTTCATCAGTTGAAAGTTGGCTCAAAATCTCCCAGCTTCTACTGAATCCAAAAAACCCACAAAGTTGTTGCTATTCCTCCTAAAAGCTTTTACACACTGCAAACAAAACTTTTCAATAACATCGTCTGATAACACTCCTGCAGAAGTCATCCCCCATACCTAACTACAAGGCATGAAACTGATGAAAGCCTTTTTGCACATGTAAGTCAAATTTCAAATTATCAAAAAAAAAAAAAAAAAATCAAAAAAATTAGGGATACTCTGTAAAACAAAAAAATACTTAACTGATTCATCCAGGAAACTCCTGGCCTCTACATTGCTAATCCCCACTTTATGGTTCTCCAATACTGCTTAACTGATTCATAGTTTGCAGTGAAAAGCACTGTCCCCAAAGTTGCAAACCTGATATGCCTGACATTAATTTATATACTCACCGCAACTGTCTAACCAGTTTTAAAAAAAAGGGCTTTTCCACTATCGCTGCTACCAGCTTGCTGGATATGGGCATTCTGAGGCAAAGCAGAAATTGTTTCATGCTTACTGACAACCAGATAATTCTTAAACAAATTGATAAAGTGCGTAACAGACATCTTTTCACAATGTCATTGGAAGCAAAGCTCTCATTTAAAAGCACTTGATGTGAATCAGGTGGTCAGTAGTGCACATGCTGCACTCATCACACAGTATGAAGGAGACACACAGACCCATATATGCAGAGGCACTTCAATGTAACCTTCCTAACCCCCATAGATCTCCTATACAAAGTAAACAACAAATGCCCTCAGCACCCCCAAATGCACTCTTTCAGGATTACACCCACATCAACACATACAGCCACATCTCATGGAGCCTCTACTTCTAAGCCCATAAGGCAAGATTCCATTGTGAAACACACTAATGTCACTCTCACCAGGCCGAGTTAGGAGAAAGTCAGGACCAGTTGCTTATCAGGGTCCAGGATTTGCCAAATTACTCACTCGCTCAGACAACGAGACCATAAGTACCAGTATGGCTTAGTCATAGTCCATGTGGATGGAAATGACCAGAGATATTCCTCCTTAGACTACATCAAGACAGACGTGATGGACTTCTCATCTTCTCTTTGTTGATTATTTAAAACTAAAGAGCAAACAAAAAAAGGAGTACACCACAGCTGTAAAAGACGAATAACTCCAGTCTTCACTTCAAGAGTTTAATAGAATGACACAAATGCAGGATCCAAGTGAGCGCTTTCACATTCAAAAAACGTTTCATCAGACTTCAATAACTGCATAGCATTATACATCATCTTAAATAGCATTAACAATTAACAATCATAAAAAATCATTCAATTAGAGTTTACAATTGAAATTTAAAGATACACTTCTACATTCTATAAAACCATCTAAAACAATAAATAATATAAAACAAACAAAATAGTTCATATGCATCAAATGACACCACCAATAAGGCATTCATATTGTGGTAATATTTAGAATAATATACTAAAAACCCACAGAAGATACCAATGAATATACAAATAAGCTCAGTATTTGTAAGGTCTAGCCGCCAAAAATGGTTTAAGTGAGATCTTTTCATTCAAGCCATATGCTCTGTGCGCCTGTAGCCTCAATATCCATTTACACTCTACCTCTTCAGTGTGATTTTTTATATTACCAAGTCTATTGTTTTTTTTCACCATTTCCAAGACCCTGAATTTAAAGGTATGTGTCAAGCCATTGTCAATTACATGTTGCGCCAAGGCATTACTTGTGTTCATTTTATTAATGGCATACAAATGTTCTCTAATATGTTCCCGTAATGTCCTATTGGTTTTTCCTACATAAAAAAATCTACATAACTGGCACTGTGCTAAATAGACTAAATCCCTTGATTTACAATCAGCATAGAACTTAAAAGTATATACACGTCCAGTCACAGGATGTACAAATCTATCATCATTAGATATGTGAGAGCACTGGTTACAAGATCGACACGCATAAGTTCCTGACCTCTGTGAAGAAATGCTCGCTCCATCATTATTTTCATAACATAAGAGCCTTTTTAGAGACTTCATATTCCTATAAGTTATATTAGGTCTATAGTCCACCAGTTCACTTATTCTCTCATCTGTAGTCAGAAGTCTCCAATTTTTTTCAATGACTTCTTTAATCTGTGTATTCCTATTGGTAAAAGGAATAACCAATTTGTTCTGTTCTTTGCCCTAAAGGATTTTGCATCAGATGTAGTGGCTAACTGCCTATGGTAGAAAGGTTTACCCTTATCTTTTCTATGCATATTACTAAAAGATAGGGTGTCCCTAATCTCCGTGTTATTATATCCTCTTTCAAGAAAATTCTTAACCAATGTCTTCTGCTGTTGATCATATTCACCCTCCTGTGTAGTCAACCTGGATACCCTATATACCTGACTTTTTAATATATTGGGAAAGATGTGTCTAGGATGCATACTATTGCGATGCAATAAATTATTCTTCCAGCAAGACTTTCTAAATATAACAGTTTCCATGCCATTAACAACCTTATTCAGTCTGACGTCCAAAAATTCAATGGTATTATATGAATGTGTACATTCAAAGTCTAGAAAAGTAGTAGTACCATTTATGTAAATGACAACGTCATTCAGTTCTTCTACAGTACCACTCCAAACAATGAACACATCATCTACAAATCGTCCATAGTATTTGATATAATCATGGAATAACATATTGCCCAAAACATAAGTGCTTTCCCAATATGCCAACACCAAGTTGGCATAGGAGTTAGCACAGGGTGTCCCCATTGCTACCCCTTTCTGCTGTAGATAATAGATATCATATAGTAAGACATTATTACTCAATACTATGTCTAGAATAAGCATCCATTTCATAACTTCATTACTAGGGATGTCTTTGTCTAAAAGTAGTAACCTTACATAATCCATCCCAATGCTACATTCAGCAAGATTTTCCAGAAAGTGTTGGGTGTCCCTTAATACTGACGTAATCTTTTCCACAATGGGTTTGAACTGTTTATCCAAAAAAATCGACATGGGCTCAGTAAGCCATCCAGATCCCGAGACAATTGGTCTCAACGGAGGGTTATAAAAATCCTTATGAATTTTCGGCAGTCCCCTAAAAATAGGAACTAAAGGCTTCTCCACTAAAAAAAACCTATATAAGTCGGCATCTATCACATTGCACAATAAAATCTTGCTGAATGTAATCTATCCAGCTCGATTATAGAAAGTGATATTTTGGTAACCCTTGACGTGAAATCCCTATTTACCTCAATACCCAATAGCATTGGGATGGATTATGTAAGGTTACTACTTTTAGACAAAGACATCCCTAGTAATGAAGTTATGAAATGGATGCTTATTCTAGATATAGTATTGAGTAATAATGTCTTACTATATGATATCATCTATTATCTACAGCAGAAAGGGGTAGCAATGGGGACACCCTGTGCTAACTCCTATGCCAACTTGGTGTTGGCATATTGGGAAAGCACTTATGTTTTGGGCAATATGTTATTCCATGATTATATCAAATACTATGGACGATTTGTAGATGATGTGTTCATTGTTTGGAGTGGTACTGTAGAAGAACTGAATGACTTTGTCATTTACATAAATGGTACTACTACTTTTCTAGACTTTGAATGTACACATTCATATATTACCATTGAATTTTTGGACGTCAGACTGAATAAGGGTGTTAATGGCATGGAAACTGTTATGTTTAGAAAGTCTTGCTGGAAGAATAATTTATTGCACCGCAATAGTATGCATCCTAGACGCATCTTTCCCAATATATTAAAAAGTCAGGTATATAGGGTATCCAGGTTGACTACACAGGAGGGTGAATATGATCAACAGCAGAAGACATTGGTTAAGAATTTTCTTGAAAGAGGATATAATAACACGGAGATTAGGGACACCCTATCTTTTTGTAATATGCACAGAAAAGATAAGGGTAAACCTTTCTACCATAGGCAGTTAGCCACTACATCTGATGCAAAATCCTTTAGGGCAAAGAACAAGAATAGATTGGTTATTCCTTTTACCAATAGGAATACACAGATTAAAGAAGTCATTGAAAAAAATTGGAGACTTCCGACTACAGATGAGAGAATAAGTGAACTGGTGGACTATAGACCTAATATAACTTATAGGAATATGAAGTCTCTAATAAGGCTCTTATGTTATGAAAATAATGATGGAGCGAGCATTTCTTCACAGAGGTCAGGAACTTATGCGTGTCGATCTTGTAACCAGTGCTCTCACATATCTAATGATGATAGATTTGTACATCCTGTGACTGGACGTGTATATACTTTTAAGTTCTATGCTGATTGTAAATCAAGGGATTTAGTCTATTTAGCACAGTGCCAGTTATGTAGATTTTTTTATGTAGGAAAAACCAATAGGACATTTCGGGAACGTATTAGAGAACATTTGTATGCCATTAATAAAATGAACACAAGTAACGCCTTGGCGCAACATGTAATTGACAATGGCTTGACACATACCTTTAAATTCAGGGTCTTGGAAATGGTGAAAAAAAACAATAGACTTGGTAATATAAAAAATCACACTGAAGAGGTAGAGTGTAGATGGATATTGAGGCTACAGGCGCACAGAGCATATGGCTTGAATGAAAAGATCTCACTTAAACCATTTTTGGCGGCTAGACCTTACAAACACTGAGATTATTTGTATATTCATTGGTATCTTCTTTGGGTTTTTAGTATATTATTCTAAATATTACCACAATATGAATGCCTTATTGGTGGTGTCATTTGATGCATATGAACTATTTTGTTTGTTTTATATTATTTATTGTTTTAGATGGTTTTATAGAATGTAGAAGTGTATCTTTAAATTTCAATTGTAAACTCTAATTGAATGATTTTGTATGATTGTTAATTGTTAATGCTATTTAAGATGATGTATAATGCTATGCAGTTATTGAAGTCTGATGAAACGTTTTTTTTACGTGAAAGCGCTCACTTGGATCCTGCATTTGTGTCATTCTATTAAACTCTTGAAGTGAAGACTGGAGTTATTCGTCTTTTACAGCTGTGGTGTACTCCTTTTTTTGTTTGCTCTTTGGATATTGATTTACTAAGGGGCACTTTACTCAGCATACTGTGGTTTTTTGAACCTTGATTATTTAAAACTGTTTAGCTCATCAGATGAGAAACAGAAAGCACAAATGTTGGTTGTCAAAAAATTTTCAGATGATATAAGAATGTCATTTGGTCTTGATAAATGTGCAAAAGTAACCTTTAAAGCAGGAAAACTGCAGCACCAGGAAAACATCAGTTTGGGACAAGAATGTGATATAAAATAACTTGAGCAACAGGGAGTGTCTAAATATTTGGGAATTGATGACGGATCAACAATAAAACATGCACAAATGTGAATAAAACTTAGTAAGAAATACTTTAGAAGACTTAAATTTATCATGAAAACAGCCCTGACATCTAGGAACAAAATCCAAGCTATAACTCAATTTGCTCTTCCTGTCCTAACTGACAGTTTTGGAGTGACTGGCCACAAAACGTGTTGGATAGATTAGCTAGGAAAACAAGAAGAATGCTTCATGCTCACCAAATGATTTATAAAAATCAGTGTATACCAAGATCATACATTCCCCGTTCTGAAGGAGGGATGGGCCTCCTTGAAATTGATTACATGTATAGATCTGCAATTGTGGGACTCTACACATATCTGGT
Organism: Protopterus annectens; assembly: GCF_019279795.1. Classification (NCBI taxonomy): domain Eukaryota; kingdom Metazoa; phylum Chordata; order Ceratodontiformes; family Protopteridae; genus Protopterus; species Protopterus annectens. The sequence goes on from NC_056734.1 coordinate 704,066,883, forward strand.
GACCTCACAAGACCCAAACTTAGTGAAAGTTTTGAAACATGAGGAGAATAAATCTAAGATGACTTCTCTGCTTAATCTAGCAGAAGCATATTGGCATCAAACAGGAATGGAAATCAAACCAGAAGTAGATAAAAATCAGGCAGTAACTGAATGTGTCAAAAAAACAAAAGGAGGAATACAAGGTGAAGGATCAGATCAGAAGGCAAGAAATGTGGAAATGCATAAATATAGTTGCAAGTATAGAAAACGTCTGGGAAGATCCTCATGTTGATCAGGAACTAATCCAGGAATGGTTAAGGAGTGGTGAATTCAAACCAAGAGATGAAAGACTAATAACGGTGACCCAAGATAGTGGGCTACACATGCTGGTTTACAAAGTCCATTGAACATGTGGGAGAAACAGACAAATGTAGGTTTTGTAAAACTGAATTGGAAACAGTCGCACACTTCGTTGCCTATTGTGACATACTAATGGCAGAAGGACTGTATACTGAAAGGTATAATAATGTGGCAAGACTGTTACACTGGGGATTGTGCAAACATTATGGTACTGAAGTGGCTGAAAAAAACTGGAAACATCAGCCACACAGCATCATAGAAAATGATGAAGTCTAGATGACATGGGATCACCCATTACCAACAGTTCAAAAGACAGATGCTAGAAAACCAGACATAGTAACCCATAAAAAGAAGACAAAAGTAGCACTGAACATTGAAATTGCTACACCCAGTGACTACAGTGTGTGTACAGAGGCACAAAAGTCATAAAACATCAGGATTTGCAGGCAGAAACGAGAGCGATGTGGAAGAAAGATACCCAGACAGTTCCAATAGTAGTAGGAGCAATGGGTCTTATAAAAAAGAATCTACAATCATATTTAGATACGTTACCAATCTATGTAACCCCATATGAATTGCAGGAGTCATCATTAATGGGCATATTGTGGGTGCTGCAAAGAGCACTTCTGGCTGACATCAAAGACTAAAACAATACTAATTTCATGAACTTTAATTGTACTTTGATTTAGGAATGGGGTCCATTCCCATCATGGTATTAGAAACCCAAAAGATTTGGAGAAATTAAAAAGAATGGAGCTCTCTGAGTGTTTCACAAGTTGATTTTAGCCCAACACTTAGGCAGCATTCTACCTTCTCAAAGGATGATGCCACGATACAAACAGATGACAGCTGACTTTAATAATTTGCATAGTTTCTCGTGTCATTCGAAACAAGTGCAATATTTGTCAGCATGGAAGGAGACAGTCAACAGACCATGCTGCTTTGTCAGAAATGGTCTGCACCTCTCCCCTGTAGCCTTTAGAATATTAGCTAAAGCATTATCCTACCCCATAGTACCTTTTTTAAGGCATTGCCAAACAGAAACTACTTCAGACATAGCAAATCAAAACCTAGAAAATTTGAAGGTGTTACTGCTCAATGCTAAGAATCTAAACAAAAAACTCCATTGCCTACAAGCTCTCCTCACCAAGGCTATAACACCTTCCACACATTTAGACTTTACTACTACACAGACAGGGACAAGAGGTGGAAGTGTCATTTACATCAATAATAAAAATAAAAAAACTAGAATGAAAAAATTGAAAACAGTACGGCTGAAATATACTAAGAAAGTTTTAAGTTATTCCTCTAAGATTAAAATATCTAAACTTGAACAGTGTTCCATATAAATATTTAAGAGAAGACTTTATTCTTGTATATAGGGCACTTAGTGACAACTATCTCTGGGAATGCTTGGGGTTACCAAAAAGTATTGCAGAATCATTTGACAACCACTGCAGGAGAGTATATAGGAATGAGAAACTTATTAATTGGTTGTCTGTAAGAGCAGATGATACCTGGATTACACTACAAAATTCTATTAAAGCAAGCACTAGTTTAGATGCTTTAACAACAACTTGGACACTTATAGGGATGACTGGTACATTGAGAAACCAGAGGGACATTACTGCCAATGCCTGAAAATATTTGCATGGTATATATGGATGTTTTCCTCTCCCCTAGGTCTTCTTTCTACAACCCCTTCCTCCAACATATTTTTTAAATTAGGAGGCACCAGATTTAGGTGGGCTTTTGGAACAAGGGATTTCCTTTGCCCTTTGAAAGTTTATGAAAATGTAGTTTGTAACCCTGTTGTACAGTGTTCAGAACCTACTAGTCATAAAAAATAAAAAGTTATGTACTCACCATAACGTTCCATGTTTGTTGTCCATAATCTCGCCTTCATTCTTGCTAGCTGGTTGGGTTCAGAACAGAGCATCGGTTCCGACTCGGCCTACTACTAAAGCTCGAGAGCTTCCACTGGTTCGAGGCTATACCCTATCCCATCATGCTTAGGGAAGATAACACAGATCTTGTTTGCAAAATAGCAACACATTTGAAATCATATACAAAAAAACCCAATGGTAATAGTCATTTGGCTATGTCTCAAGAGGCTAGAAGGGAAGCAGAGAACCCAATTTACAACTAATAAAAATTTCCTCTCAATCCTCCAAGAGCGAAGGTTGGGGGAAGGAGGGCGGGACGCAAGAATGAAGGTGAGATTATGGACAACAAACATGAAACGTTATGGTGAGTACATAATTTCTTAATGTTATGTTGCCCTATCTCGCCTTCATTCTTGCTGGTTGGGACAGCGTCCCTAGCATCTTCTTTCTTGGGTGGCTTAAGGGAATAAATTCTTTAGAACAGTGGAACCAAAGGAAGCCCTGTTCCGGGAGGCCATGTCTACTTTGTAATGAGTGACAAAGGTATGAGGTTTGACCCATGTGGCTACAGCACAGATTGAGTCCATAGGTAATCTGGCCTGAAAGGTGGTCGAAGCTGACACAGGTCTTGTTGAGTGGCCTCTAGTCTTTCCTGGCAGTTGTTTACGTTGAGAATTATATGCGTGGGTAATAGTGTCAGTAAGCCATTTTGATAAGTTAACTTTTGATATTAGTGCACCTTTTCTGTTATCTGAGAAGGAAACAAATAACTGGTCAGATTTTCTAAATTCCTTTGTTCTGTGCAAGTAGAAGCGTAACTGCTTGTGGACATCCAATTTTTTTGTAGTGAATATTCTGCCTTGTTGCCATAGTTTGGAAAGAAAACAGGCAGGTCAATGGATTGATTCAAGTTGGTGTCAGAACATATTTTGGGAAGGAATAAAGGATTAGTTCTAAGAGAGAGACTGTCTTTGTGAAATTCTAAATATGGAGGGCGTACAGACAGAGTGAAATTCTGAAACCCTCCTGGCTGAAGTAATGGCTATCAGAATGGCTGTTTTCCAGGTTAGAAATTTTAGTAGGCAAGAGGAAGCTGGTTTGTATGGTGGGAGAATCAGAGTAGACAGCACCAAATTGAGGTCCCAAGGAGGTGGTGGTTCCCTTATTGGAGGCCTTAGTAAAAATGTACCTCTCAGGAAAGCTTTGCACAATCTGAGACACATTATTTTTGATCCCATGTCTCCTATGTGGCAGTTAGATATGGCGGCTAATTGTACTCGTATGGTAGCTGTTGCTGTGCCTTCATTAAAAATTTCTGCTAAGAAATCTAAAATGGTACTGTGAAGGGGTCTATGTGATTTTTAGAAGCCCAGCAAGAAAACCTTTTCCATTTGCTACCATAAAGCTTTCTAGTTGTCTTATGAGATGAAATTAGAATGTGTCTCACTGCAGGGGATATTGTCTGGAAGCCTGGCTAAGACTGGAGGTGGAGCAGCCAAGTTGTCAGTTTGAGGGTTTGGATAGAGGGATGGAGCGTTCCTGACTGATGAGTCAAACAATCTGGTACCATGTCCAGAATCCACAGCTCTTCTCAGAGATGGAGTCACAGGAAAGGAATATATGCCAAAACAACCACCGAGTGGATGGATAAATGTAACAAAACCACACAAAAAAAAACAAAGACTCTCAGAGGAAATAAAGTGCAAACAGCTTTACTGGTGTCTCCTGTTACCTCGGCTAAAAAGCCTTCAAGGGATATTTTGTTATACCAAAAGCACATTTTTATACCAAATCATCACATTAATTCAATTACACAAAAATCACGCCCATTTCATTTAAAGTGACTGTGTTCCATTTCTAAAAATGCTTGTTTACCTTGTCCTCTCTCCCAGCCCAGCAATTCATATAATTTATATAATTTATACATTCCTTCCACACATTTCTTATACAAATAATTTCTAAACTTAATTCATTTCATACATTATTCATCATTTAACCATAACAATTTATATTTAAATACTGAATTCAAAAGCATATTCCATTTAAATAAACTTTTATGAAAACATAAATTAATGCATCATGTCAATTACATCTCAAACACTGATATTTCATACATTAATGTTTACCTCCAGGTTAAGACCTGAAGGGAATAATGTATTAAAATTAATGATGAACCTGGTTTCCAAGGCTAACATTTTTTCATAAAAAGCTTCCCCATGTTGATACATAGGTTTGGTCAACACACTGAAAAATAAGGATGAATCTGAACCTTAAATGATATGCAACTGAAAATAAGGATGAATCTGAACCTTAAATGATATGCAACTGGACTATCTAATCTGCTATGTCTGATATCCCCCATTTGTTCCAAAATAAGTTTTTTGACCTCTCTCTTAGTCTGTCTGACTTACCATTTAATTAGGTGAGCAGTCACATCTTATAATATAAACTATTCCACTCGACTGACAGGAAAACCTTTGTGTAGCCCTATATATTCTTTCATTGATGCTACAACCACACAAGTTCTTTACCCTTGAACATACCTTACATCCAAAACAAGGATAGCATCCTACCCGAGCATCTGTTCTATTATTTTTCCTATTCAACAACTGTTTTAAATTTAAACATCTCTTATGTGAAAAAGTTATATGCTCTGGGAATATGCCTTTTGTTGATTCATCTTACACCACAATGCGCCAAAATTTTCTAACTAACCTCATTAAAACATGTGAAAATGGGGAAAATCTACTGACAAAAAACATCCTTCTTGTTCCTTCATCTTGGGGTAGCTCTTCATGCCTTCTTACTCCATCACCGCCTCTCTGTCGGATCCCCAAGACTCTATTTTCTGTCTTTCCTAATAAGTCTAGGGAATAACCTCTACTAGATAATTTCTTTCTCACTTTCGTGAACTCCTGGGATAACATTTTCTTATCTGAGGTGTTACTGAAAATACGTTTGTATTCCACATATGGTAATGATTCCAACAAGTTGCGGGGATGCATACTGGAGGCCAATAAAAAATTATTAGCTGCAGTTTCCTTATGGTAAGGTCTAAATTGTACAGATTTATCTTGTCCCACATATAACTCTAAATCCAAAATCTACATCAGCTCCTTACTGGTTTTGTAAGTAAAAGATAACCCAAACTCATTTCCTTCAAGTTCAGCCATGTATCTCCCAAATTGTTCCATTTCTCCTCGACACACAAAGATCAAATCATCTATATATCTCCTATAGACGATGACCTTATTGTTGAAAAATCATTTATTATACATAAACTTCTGTTCAAAAAAATTCATGAAGATGATTGCATAAGAGGGAGCAAATGAGGCACCCATGTGCACTGAATTCAGAGCTAGGATCATATTCCAATTTTGCATAAATATCCCCATCATTTAATAACTGAAAAGCCATTCTGTTAATTTGAACTTTAGACAAAATGACCCAGTTGCCTCCTTTGCCTGCTTGAGTGAAAATCAGGTTCTCAGCATTACTTCGTAACATTTGCAATGTGCCCCATTCATCTTTGGTTAAATTATAAATTTTTTGTTTTTTTACAAGCATCTTATATTCACGTTCAATTTCTTTACATAACGTTATTTCAAACACGTTAATAACAGTATCTTTAGGGGGAAAAAATGATTTTCATGGGGTACAGGTAGAACTTTCAATCTCCCATAACATGTAACAAAGGCTTCCCCCCATCATTGTTCATGTCATTATTCATCAATTCTTCCACATCCTGCATACAAACATCTGTGGATTTGTCCTGATGGTATAGTTCCACATTATTAGCATCTACAAACATATTTTCACATAAAGATAAATCCAATAGTGAATCTTCAGAATCAATGCTGTTTTTCCCCCCCATCAAAACCTCCGATTGTGATTTACTCATATTATTAACATGAATATTTTTGCTTTGAAAAAACATTGCAAGATTAAGAAACATCCAACTTCAAGTAATAAATCCACTAGACTGGGAAAACAGGAGGGTACGAACTTTATACCCTTATTTAACAAACATTTTACACTGTCTAAAACTAGATAAATTAATGATATCAAACTGCCCAGTTCCATCATACCTTCTAGGCCCAATTTCTTCCGCTCCCAATGGAACTGGCCCAAAAGTCCACATTTATATCAATTATCTTCTTCTCTTACTGCTCGGCCCAGTACCTCCATTGTTCATTTGCCACTTCTGGCATCTCCCTCGTATTTGCTGGGGACTGCTTCGTTGCTAGTGTTGTGTGCCCTCGTTCGTTTCTTCATTTAAATCCTCAAACGAGACGCTTTTTCTGCTGCTGGATGCTGTTTCACCTGATGAAACGGACAAATCTCTTGTTGTACAAGCATTCGCTCTCATCCATTGATTCACCTTCCTACCTCTTTTGGGTTTTCTCTGCCAAGAGAAAACTAAATTATTTTCATAGTCCTTCAAATCGCGCTCAAGCTAAAGTCTTTTTCTCAGGACCACTTCTCCTTCTATTTTGGACACTTGGCTCTTAATAAATTTTGTCCACAAACATATCAATGGAAACAGCCCTCAATAACTCCTCTTGCAGACCCAAAATTTCAGCTTACAGCTTTTCCTGTACCCTGTGATTGCATTTAACTAATATTTTCAACCATGCAGTAGTACAGGCTAATGAAGCAGTTTTCCACTCCTCTAGCAAGTCTGACTTATCTTCCGTGAATTCAAATGCCAGAAGTTGGTCAACCCTGAGACCACAAGAAGTTAATTTAGATAGTAAATACTTATCTAACAGTTTGGTGTCATAGAAGAGTGTTATTTCGTTTACCAACAGCTTCTCCAGTTTCTCAAACTCACTAATTTGTGATTTAGCATCCCCGAGGGACCACGTCATCTGCTACAAACTTTTCTTCTCTTAACCTCCACATATCCAGGAACGAAATACGATCATTCTCCCCTGTCAAACAAATCCAGCTGCCCCTGTAGAGACTCCAATAGACATCTTGGCTGCCCAGTCACAAATATATGCCAAAACAACCACCAAGTGGATGGATAAATGTAATAAAACCACACACAAAAAAACGAAGACTCTCAGAGGAAAAAAAGTGCAAACAGCTTAACTGGTTAGCCGAGGTATCAGGAGACACCAGTAAAGCTGTTTGCACTTTATTTCCTCTGAGAGTCTGTTTTTTTTTTTGTGTGGTTTTATGGCATAGGAAAGGAAATCAGATTTGACGAGCCCAGTCTGGAGTGATGAGTATTAACCTGCAACTCAACGATTTGGCTTTCTGTAAAACTTTGGGGATTAGAGGAAACGGGGAAAAGGCATAAAAGAGTCCCGGGGGCCAATCGTGAACAAATGCATCCCTTGGTGACTCCCTGGGGGGGGGGGGTTAGGGAACGGTAGCTGCTGCATTTGGTGTTCATGGACATATCAAACAGGTCGCAGCAAGGCTGGCCTCACTTGTGAAAAATCTGGTTCGCAGCTTCCTGTTTCACGGACCACTCATGAGGCATTGGAATTGCTCTGCTCAATTTGTCTGCTATCACATTGGATTTCCCTGGAATATGCGCTGCAATCAGAAAACATTTAGAAGAGACTGCCCACTGCCACACTCTTTGAGCTTCTCGTCACAGGGGGTAGAAACTGGTTCCGCCTTGTTTGTTGATATACCACACTACCGACATATTGTCTGTCTGTACTGCAATCGTACGTGGTGAAAGAGAGTTCTGGAATGCCTACAACGCCAGAAGCACCGTTCTCATCTCTAGAACACTGATGTGCAAGTGGTACTCGTGTTCCTGCCAAATTCCTTGGACGGTCTTCCCAGATCATGCCCCCCCACCCTATCTGGGAAGCGTTTATGGTCACTGTGGCTACTGGCTGAGGGACAGTGAACAGCATGCCTAGAGTTACTTGCGAGAATTGAAGCCTAGGAGTCTGTAATGAAGATCTTGTGGGACATGGGTAACTCTTGCATGGATCACTGAGTGAAGAGTAGCCACTGTAGGACTCTCAAATCTAGACGTGCCAGGGGTACTAATGTTATAGCAGCTGCCGCAGTGCCTAACAACTTTAGAACAAACTTTGCCTGTACTTTCTTTTTCAAGAGCAAGATGGACACTTGATGGCGCAGTGTATGTACCCTGTCATGAGGCAGTTTTGCTACCATGTCTTTTGTGTTGAAGTCTGCTCCTATGAACGTAATATGCTGTGATGACAACAAGGCAGATTTTTCGAAATTTATGGTAATGCCCAGTTCCGAGCACAGATAAACAGTGGTTTCTCTTGCCTTGGTGACAACGCCCAGTTCCAAGCAAAGATGAATGGTGATTTCTCTTGCCTTGGTTAGTAGATGCTCTGTGGTGGTGGTCAGGAGCCTGTCGTCTTAAGTATGGAAACACCCAGAATCTTAGACACCTCAGGTGAGCCAAGACTACTGCCATGCATTTGGTAAACACTCTGGGAGCTGTAGTGAGACCAAAGGGCAGAGTCCGGAATTGGTAATGACTGGCTCCCAACCAGAAGGTTAGATGTCTCCTAGAATGCCTGTCCATTTTTATATGGTAGTACGCATCCTGAAAATCGATTGAGCACATCCAATTGTCTTGCCCCAGAAGTGGGAGTATAGACTGCAGTGTCACAATCCGGAACTTTGATTTTTTTTTTTATGGACTTGTTCAGCCTGCTGATATCCAAGATGGGTCTCCAGTTCCCTGTTTTTTTTTTTTTTTTTTTTTAACTAAAAAGAACCTTGAGTAAGTTCCGGATCAAGTGTGGTCTGTGAGGACTTCTTGGGTGACTCTTTCTTAGCAACCTTTGTATCTCTAGGGTTGCTTGATCCCTTTGACAGGGTGGAATATCTGGGACTGATCTTGCTTTTGTGGGTGGGGTGGAGAAGGGTATGTTGTATCCCCTGGGTATTATCGACTGTACCCATTTGTCTTGAGTGATGTTAAGCTAGCCTTTTGGGTACGGTGATCTTCTGCCCTCGACTCCCTCCAGAGGTGGACAGACAGGTCTGCTTTCAGGAGCTCTGGAAGGGTCTGCCAGAGAACGTATCTCTGTCACCCTGATTTTGTGGACCTCCTCTGCTGCAAGGTTGGCGTCTTCCATTGTTATTTCCCCCTCTGCCACTGGGGGAAGATTCAACACATGCATCTGGCGAAGCTCTCTGGGCTTTACGGAACCACATTTTCCTGCCCTTTTGGCCTTTGGGATAAGGTCTGGTAGGAAGGGAAAAACATACTCCCGCAGCAAACAGAGTTTTGCCTTCTTGTTCGCACCTGGTCAGAGTCTCTAACTTTTGGCCAAAACATGGGCGAGCCGTCAAAAGGGACATTAGTGAAGGAAGACTTGAAGGGCTCAGTGAACTCGCACAGGTGCATCCAGGAATGCCTCCTCAGAGCGATTTCTGTACCAGCTGCCCTACTCGTACCATCAGCTGCGTAAGAAATGACCCTCATAGAGGGGTTGACTTTTGAATTTAAGGTAGCAAGCCAGGCAGTCACCTCATCTGGAACCCCTCCAACTGTGGAACCTTGAGGGGTATCACCAAGCCATTAGATAGTGTACGTTTAGTTATTGCCATGCCCTTTTTATTGTCTGCAAAAGCGACAAAGAGTTGATCCGTTTTTCTGAAAGCTTTGGTCCTGTCTAAATAAAATCTTAACTACCTGTGAACATCCAACTTGTGCAACATATACTCCAGTTTGTTAGTATGGTTTTTGAAAAAGGTAGGGAGCTCTATAGACTGGTTAATATTCGTAACTGAACATACTTTTGGAAGGAAAGATGGATTTGTACGCAAAGAAACCCTGTCTGGATGGAATATCAGGTAAGGTGGTCTGACCGATAATGCCTGCAGCTCTGAGACTCTACGAGCTGAGGTCACGGCGATGAGAAACAGCGTCTTCCACGACAAGAACTTTAGGAGACATGACGAAGCAGGTTCAAAAGGTGGCAACATGAGTTGCGACAGCAGCAAATTCAGGCTCCATGGAAAGAAAGGTTTTCTGACAGGCAGTCTAAGATGGAAGGTTCCTTTCAAAAAGGCTTTACAAAGCCTGTGAGACATAATGGGAGAACCTCCCTCACCAATATGGAAGTTTGATATGGCCGCCAACTGTACTCTTAGAGTGGAAGTAGAAGCTCCTTCGTGAAAAAGGATGGATAAGAATTCTAAAATTTTATGAAGAAGAGCTACCAAGGGATCTAAGTTTTGACTAGATGCCCAATACACAAAGCGTTTCCACTTACTCGTATAGAGCTTAGTAGTAGAGGCTTTATGAGAAGCAACTAGGATGTGTTGAACTGCCGGGGGGAGTAGATGAGACCTGGCTAGGCAGGGAAGCGGAGCAGCCAAGCTGCTAGTTTGAGGGACTGTAGAGACGGGTGAGGAACTCCCGACGAATGTGTCAGCAGATCTGGCACTGGGTCCAGAATCCAAGGTTCCTCTATTTGATGAGCTCATAGAAAGTGAAACCATATTTGACGAGGCCAGAATGGGGCTATGAGTATTATAGTCCTTTCCAGGCTCCTAGCTTTCTGTAGAAATCTGGGAATCAATGGAGTCGGTGGGAATGCATATAGGAGACCCGGGGGCCAATCGTGTATCAGTGCGTCCCTGGGGACATCCTCCGGAGGGGGTAGAAGGGCAAAGTAGCTTCTGCATTTTGCATTCAATGGGGAAGCAAACAGATCGCAGCAAGGCTGGCCCCATTTGCGGAAGATCTTTTCCACCGTCTGTGAATTCAGGGACCACTCGTGAGGTAACAGGATGGCTCTGCTCAACCTGTCCGCAATGACGTTGGATGACCCCGGGATGTGCGTTGCTATCAGAAAGCGACCCGTGGACTCTGCCCATTGCCAAATTCTCATGGCCTCTCTGCATAATGGGTAAGACCTGGTTCCCCCTTGCTTGTTTATGTACCAGACTACAGACATGTTGTCTGTCTGAACTGCTACTGTCCCTAGAGGTAAGAGGGCTTGGAAGTGTTGCAACGCCAGGAACACCGCCCTCAACTCCAGAACATTTATATGTAGAGTGTACTCCGTGCTGGACCATTCTCCTTGGACTGTTCTTCCCTGAAAAAGGCCCCCCCACCCTATCAGGGAAGCGTCCATGTTTATTGTGGCTGTTGGAATGGGTAGAACGAACGGACGACCCACAGTGAGGTTCTGATCGCGCACCCACCATGAGAGGTCCCGTCTGCAAGATTGTGTTATCCTGATCTCGTGCGTTAGGGGTAGGTGTTGGAACGACCACTGTGCAAAGAGCAGCCATTGAAGAATCCTCATGTGTAACCTTCCCATAGGGACTGCAATTAGTGCGGCTGCCATCAGTCCCAACACTTTTAACACCAGATTGGCTGGGGCTTTCTTGCTGACTAGAAGAAGTAGGACCTGCTGTTTGAGCGTTGAAGCTCTTACTGGGGGGAGTTTCAGTAGTGTCGATCGTGTATTTAGATCTGCTCCGATGAAGGAAATACACTGTGAGGGCGATAAGCAAGACTTTTCAAAGTTTATGGATATCCCTAAGTGGGAACAAAGGCCGATTGTATAGTCTCTGGCTTGCAATAGTCGACGCTCGGTGGTGGCGGTGAGGAGCCAGTCGTCCAGATAGGGAAACACCCGGAATCCTTGTCGTCTCAAGTGAGCCGCAACTACTGCCATGCATTTGGTGAATACCCTGGGGGGCTGAGGTGAGTCCAAAGGGCAGAGCTCGAAACTGAAAGTGAGTGCAGGTGATCTCTGGACGGTCTGGCCATTTTGATGTGGTAGTACGCGTCTTTGAGATCTATAGAGCACATCCAATTGTCCTTCTGTAAGAATGGAAGGATCGATTGAAGCGTGACCATCCAGAACTTTTCCTTCTTCACGAAGTTGTTGAGATGGTTGAGATCTAAGATCGGTCTCCAGTCCTCTGTCTTTTTTGGAACTAAAAAGAACCTTGAGTAAGTTCCGAGTTCTCTTTGGTCCGCTGGGACTGGTTGGATGACTCTGTTTTCGAGCAGCTTTGAAATTTCTACAGCTGCTAGCTTTCGCAGACGGGGTGGCACGTCTGGAAATTTTCTTTGTAGAGGTGGTGTTGAAATGAAGGGGATTTTGTATCCTCTGGTTATAATGCTTTTTACCCAAGAATCTGAAGTAATATTTAGCCAGGCCAGTGGGTATAAAGCTAAGCGACCCCCGACTGCCTCCAGAGCAGAACAGCCGGGCCTCCGTTCAGGAGTGCTGGAAAGGCTTCCCAGGGACGGAATCCCTGTCGCCTTGGTTGTGCGGACCCCCTCTGCCGCCGGGGCGGCGTCTTCCATTTCTACCCCCTCCTCTGACTCTGGAGGGGGTATCACTCTGTGTGGTCTGGAAAGATCCCTGATTCTTACGGAACCACATTTTTCCGCCTCGTTGCCCTTTGGGGTACGGTCTAGTAGGAGCGGAAAAACGGACCCAGACAGCAGACAGGGTCTTTCCCTCTTGCTCGCACCGAGTGAGAGTCTCCTTAACCTTGGGCCCGAAAAGTGTGGCACCATCAAAAGGGGCATTGGCAAAGGAAGACTTGAAGGCTTCCGCAAAGGAGCACAGCCGCATCCATGATTGTCTTCGAAGAGCAATCGCTGAAGCTGCAGCTCTACTCGATCCCTCGGCTGCATATGAAATGAGCCTCATGGATGAGTTTACTATGGAGGTGAGGGTGTTAAGTTGTGCTGTTACCTTGTCTGAAACAGCAGCATCTGTGTTACCCTGGAGGGTATCTGTCAGCTCCTTGATGAGATCCCTCTGCAAACGTGTGAAATGGGTCAGGTAGTTTAGCGAACGCATGGAAAAAGTCGCTGAACTAAAAATGCACTTCCCATATCTGTCCATAGTCCTAGAATCCTTATTAGGAGGATGAGCAGATGAGGAAGACTCAGACATCTCCTTTTTCGTGGCTGCCGCCACCACCATAGCGTCGACAGGGACTCCCCCTTGGTGAGATAAGATTTATCTTGGGGGGCAGTGATGAACTTGTTTGGTTTCCTAGGTACTGGTTCCACTGTGTCAGGTGTCTCCCACGCCCTTCGAGCAATCAAATCCATTAATTCATCGAAGGGCGGGGTCACCCAGGAGGTAGAAGGTTGAGCCCCAAAAGCCTTCAGCAGCACCGACTCGTCCTCAGAGGGGGCTAGGGACTGCCAATCACCCCTCTGTTTCAAGATCTCTAGGATGTCTGCAAATGACACATCCTCCGAGGGTGATTTGGGGGACCCCTCTGCCTCATCCAAGTCGGTGTCAGACGTTAGAGATTCCTGTGGGGAATCTATGTGCCTCCTCTTGCACAACCGTTTCCTTGGGACCTCATCAGAGGGGGCTTCTGGTGAGTCCTCCAAGGAACAGGGGGAACCCTCTGTGGGTGGCTGAGGCAATTGGGCTCGACGCTTGGGATGGAATGTGGGAGCAGAAACAGAAAGTGGCCCTTTTGGGGAAGGAGAAGATTCCCCTGATGATGTGGTTGTCTGTGCAGACAATACCTTCCTCATAAGGTCAAAGGCCCCCGAACCTCTGGCCGAGGGTTCCCCCGGTTCCGAAGAACACGGAAGCATCCCAGAACCAGGTGCCGTGGGCTCCGACCCCGAGGACGGAGCCGAACCAGTCTGTGCCGAGGCCCCGAGAGGGAAAGTCGGCACCGACAGGTCGGTATAACTCTCGGTCCTGGAACCGTGCAAAGACAGTCAGCTCCGCGACTCCAATAACGGTTCCGAAGGAGTCGAAGTCAAAGGTGTCGATCGTGCAATGGACGGTTTCGGCACCGAGGGCTCCACTATCATCAGGTCATCTTCTCCCGGCTCCGAGATCTGGATGGGTCTCGAAGGAGGACCCGTTGGAGATATGGGGAGGCCTTCTAGTTTCGACACCAACTGGGAGGAAACTGCAATTAACTTGGAAAGGGCCGTGTTCTCCATGAGTTTCTGCACGACACGATCCACATCTGTGTCAGACAAGGGTCTGGAAGAACGGGTCGAAGGAGCCGAAAATGGCACCGACCGAAGAATGGACGGTGGTGGCAGTTCCGACACCGGTTCCAAGATCTGGGGCTCAGGAAAAGATAAATGTTCAACGCCGCCCGAGATCTGTGGAACCGGCGAACGAACCCGAGAAGATAAACTCGGAGCCGATGACATGGGCTCCGACATCTTCGACCCCTTTGAGGATTTAGAAGCCTGATCCGACTTGTCCAAAGCCTCTTGAAAGGCCGGCTTCAACAATCCTCTGACAATAAGCTTCCTGCGTCTATCTGTCATGACCCTCCCGCTAAAGGAATGGCAAATAGAGCAATCCTCTTGGAGATGGAGAGGGCCAAGACAGTAGACACAGGAAGCATGATTGTCAGTAATGGACATTTTCTGCCCACATTGACATCTTTTAAAACCAGATTTGGCTTTTTCTGACATAGTACAGTAATAATGACGATAACTATGATAATAGAAGAAAAAAAAAATTACTAATCCTATAGCAAAATACGTATATAAAACAGGTTATATACAGAAACTCTCACAAGAAAAACCACACCCAAGAGAAAGGGTTAGGCCACAAGGGTGCCTGAAGAAGAAAAATTGGTGTATATATATATATATATATATATATATATATATATATATATATATATATATCACACACACACAGCACTTCTACAATAACTACTAACTATAAGGAAGTATCAGCAAGAAAAAATTAGAATTCTTATCTGAAGAATCAACAAAAACTCAAGTTTCTATCTGGTCCAAGCTCTCCTCGATCCGATCTGTTGCAGCGGCAAACTAGATCTGAGTAATGGCAGGGAGGATTGTGGGATATGGGCTGGTCTCGAGCTTCTCTGAGATTCAGAGCTTTGCAATTCGATCGGCTCCAAACCCGTGTGTAAGAACAAACGACGAGATTGAACACTCTTACATCATATATTTCCCATACATGTCTATCGTTCGAGATTCCTTATTCAGCGGATGGACAGATGAAGTTTCAGCTAACTCCTTTTTGGTGACTGCCGCCACCACCATAGCATCTACTGGGAAACCTTTGGTTAAGACATCTTCGCCCAACGGTGCAGTTATAAATTTATTGGGCCTCCTCGGAACAGGTTCTACGATTTTGGAGAGCCCCATGCCTTTCTACTAATAATGTTGGGAAGCTGGTCAAAGGGTGGAGACACCCAAGAGGTGGAGGATTGAGAACGAAATGCCTCCAGGTATACGGACTCATCTTCACAAGGGGTAAGGGTCTTTCAGCCACCTCTCTGCTTCAGGATCTTTAGGCTCTCTGCTTCAAGATCTTTAGGATGTCTGAAAAGGAGCCATCCTCAGAGGGTGACCATGGGGACATTTCTGAATCATCTAAGTCCGTATCTGAAGTGACAGACTCCTCAGGGGAGTCTAGATGTTTCCTTTTATATGCTCTCTTCTGAGGGACCTCCCCAGGTCAGAGGAGGAATAGGAGAAGGGGCAGTAGCAGAAGTCAGTTCCAATTCCTTTTGGGCTGGACTCGAAAGGATCTTGGCCAGAGCCGGAGTCCGAAGCAACCTCTTTACCACCCGCTCCATGTCGGCATCCAACAGACTCCTGGAGGACCAAGAGGATGAGGCCAAGGATTTTACACTACCAGCCACCGACTGTAAAATTGGTGACTGAGGAAAGTACAGTTGTGTACACTTACCATAAATGTAGATGTTCGAGTGTATTCACTGTTGCAGTCATTACACTTGGGATATCCTGCTGGCAGGTTGCCCTCAGTCGGCCTGAATTCCAAAGTCTTGGGTCCTGCATCGGTTGCTGTCGCCTCTTCCCTGACATCAGGTCATCAGGGGTATAAAAGATGCAGCAGATGCCATTTTATTTAGTTTTTCTTGCCCCAGATGTCAGGTGCCCCCAAAAAGGTAGGCTAAAAATATGTAAATAAAACATAAATGCACCAAAATAAGCTTTACCTTCATCTATAAGCAAATACACCACCTAAGTTGCATAGATTAGACAAGTAAAGATAAGTTCCAGTAAAAATAAGGGGGATGGTGGTTGGGTAACCTGGACTGCAACAGTGAATACACTCAAACATCTACATTTATGGTAAGTGTACACAACTGTACTATGTTCTTCATGTTTCACTGTTGCAGTCATTACACTTGGGTTGAGTCCCAAAGCTATGGTTGGGGGGATGGAGCTAAACAGCATTAGGAGCGGCTATGAGGCCCTGCAGAACTGCAGTGGCAAAGCCTGCCCTGGATTTAGAGTAAAGAGGCAGATTGTAATGTTTTCTAAAGGTATGCACTGAACTCCAAGTAGCAGCCTCCAAAATGTCCTTGCTTGGTACTCCCCTGAGAAAGGCTGCAGAAGTGGCTGCAGCTCTGGTTGAATGTGGCCTAATGCCCTTAGGCACTGGTTTGCCATGCTGAGAGTAGCAAAAATGAATGCAGTGACCTATCCACTTTGAAATAGTCTGTTTGGAGATAGCCTTTCCTTGTGATGCTGTGGCATATGCCACTAGTAATTGCTCTGTCTTTCTGAAAACTTTAGTTTTGTCCAAATAGAATCTGTGTACGTCCAAAGAATGCAGAATTTTCTCCCCCTTGTTCTGTGGATTTGGATAAAAGGTTGGCAAATGAATTGTTTGGTTAAGAGCTACACTGGATACCACCTTAGGCATAAATGTAGGGTTTGTTCTCAGAGAGACCCTGTCTGGATAGAAAATGATAAAGGGTTCCACAGCCATGAGAGCCTGTAGCTCTGAAACTCGTCTTGCAAAAGTTATTGCTAGGAGCAGAGCTGTTTTCCAAGATAAGAACTTTATGTCCACAGTAGCAGCTGGCTCAAAAGGCGGTAAGGTGAGTTTTTCCAAGACATAACTGAGGTCCCATGCAGGTATTGGCATTCTCCTTGGAGGCCTTAAGTTTTTGGCTCCTCTGAGGTACTGCCTTAATAAAGGATGAGAAAAGAGTGGTGGCTCTGTATTGCAATGAGCCAAAATGGCAGAGGCATGGATTTTAATTGATGAAAAAGATAGGCCTTTTCCAGCATCTCAGTTAAATATTGCAAAATCTGAGGAATATTTGGGACAGCTGTATCAGTTCCTTGAGCTTGGTTCCAAGTGCAAAATCTCTTCCATTTCCCAGCATAGGATTTTCTAGTACTAGGCCTTCTGGCTTCTAAAATGACATCCATCACAGCTTTACTGAGAGGTGTGGTTTGTATGGCTACATTATCCGCCATGCTGCCAGGTTTAGGGTCCTGAGTTGGCTGTGCAGAATCTGACTGTTTTGCTGGGACAGTAGATGAGGTATTTGAGGTAAGGTCCAGGCTGGGCATTGGGACAAGTTCCTTAAGATCGGATACCAGTACTGGCGTGGCCAGTCTGGGGCAATCAGAATCATTTTTTGTTTCTCCTGCCTGACCTTTAGGAGTACCTTGGGGAGGAGAGGAAGTGGAGGAAAGGCATATACTGATAGGTTTGTCCAGTTGAAAGGTAAGGCGTCCACTTTCCAAGCTTGTCTGTGATAAGTCCTTGTGCAGAATCTTTTTAGTTGATTGTTTTGAGGAGAGGCAAATAGATCTATGTCCGGGCGTTCCCATTTCATTGTTATCATGTTGAAGACTTGTGGATCCAGGTACCACTCGTGAGGATCCATGAGGTTTCTGCTTAGTTCGTCTGCCAGAGTATTTTCCTTTCCTGGCAGGAATTATGCCTGCAGATGAACTTGGTAAATCAATGCTGTGTCCCATAAAGCCATGGCTAGTCTGCACAGGGGGTAAGAATGAGTGCCCCCCTGCTTGTTTATGTACCACATGACCTTGGTGTTGTCTGTCTTTATCAGTAGTTGTTCCAGATGAAGTAGGTCCTTGAAGGCTGTCAGGGCATTTTGAACAGCTAGCATCTCTTTTTGATTGATATGCAGATGCTTTTGGTTTGTGGACCAGGTGCCCTGAATGCCTCTTCCTACCATGTGTGCCCCCCAGGCATAATCTAAGCATCCGTCGTTAGGCTCTGCCTGGCTGGGGGTAGTGAGAATGGCTGTCCCTTGTTTTGGTGACAAGCCTTGCCCACCATCGAAATTCCTGTTGCAGGCAGGGAATTAGAGTAATCATCATTTCCAGACTGTGGCAATGTTGTGTCCAGACACTTTTTAGGTACCATTGAATTTTCCTCATATGCAGTCTTGCATATGGAATTAGTAAGATGCAAGATGCCATGAAGCCCAAAGCCTGCAGAAATTTTCTTGCAGATAACTGGGCCTTTGTTGTCATTTCCTTGAAATAGGTAGTCAGTTGCCTTTGTTTGTCTGGAGTGAGATAAGCCATCTGGGCAGTTGTATTTAAGCTTGCAGCCAGGAATATTATCTCTTGAGAGGGTACTAGTTTTGATTTCTTTTTGTTGACTGTGTACCCTAGGCCTGTTAAGAGTTTTATCACAAAAGTCAGATGCTGTAGTAGAATGTCCTTGTTCTCTGCTTGTATGAGGCAGTCGTCCATGTAAGGATATATTTGTATTCCTCTTTGTCTGCAGTAAGCAATTACTGGTGCCAGGCACTTTGTGAAGACCCTGGGTGCAGTAGATAAGCCAAAGGGCAGTGCAGCGAATTGGTAATGCTTTGAGCCAGCCTTGAACCTGAGGTATCTTCTGCATGATTGTCTGAATGGGACATGCAGGTATGCCTCTTTTAGGTCTAAAGTCACGAGCCAAGCCTTGCTGCCCAGCATGGGCAGAAGCTGCTGTAAGGTCAACATCTTGAATTTTGGTATATTCAGGAAAGTTTTAGAATAGATAGGTCCAGAATTGGCCTCCATGCTTTGTCCTTTCTGGGTACCAAGAACAGTTGAGTAAAATCATTGTCACTGCTCTTGCTGTGGTACTTGTTGAATAGCCCTCATGACCATGACAGCTGTGACTTGTTTTTGAGCCTCTGCCCATTGATTTTTTGGCAGGTCTGGCCAACCATTTGCCCTTGGCAGAGTATGGAAATGAAACTTGTAGCCTTGTGACACTATATCTAGAACCCATTTGTCCTGGGTTATAATGTGCCAATTTTGAGAAAAAAGTGCTAGTTTTCCCCCTAAGGGTGCTGCCAGAAGATAAGTGCTTGGCGCAGGCAGGGGGAAGTCATTGGGACTGTTTCCTGTATAATTGTGATTTTTTCCTCTCCACTTTGGAGGTAGAAGCACTCCACTGCTTAGACCTGTAGGATCCTTGCGGCTGTGATCTGCCCCTTTGAGGTCTGTCTGAGACTGGAAAGGACCAATTCTTTGTAGGCCAGTGTCTGCTAAATCTAGGTGGTTGTACCTGTAAGAAATCCTTGACCGTTTGCATAGATTTAGCTTTGCCCTCCATTTTCTTTAACACCTCTTCTGCCTTAACACCAAACAAGGTATCATGTTGTAAAGGAGCATCTAATAATTTTGCTTTTACATGGTCAGGCAGATTTTGTTCCTTTAATCAAGCATGCCTTCTAATGACAGAACCCGTAACAGCGGCCCTGCAGGAGGCCTCCAGAGAATCAAACCCACATTGCAAAGTATGCTTTCCAACTTGTTCAGCTGCAAGCAATAAATCCTGCATTTCTTTGTTTTCTGCACATTCAGAATTTGCCATCTTTTTCTGTTTAAGCAGTGTCATGATATATTGCTGATATTTGAGCATATGAAACTGGCATTTTAAAGCCCTTATAGCCAAAGTAGTAGATGTGTAAACCTTTTTTTTCCATCTATCCAGAGCCCTGGAATCCCTGTCAGAGGGGGTAGGATTTTTTGCAGTAGAAGCCTTGACCCCCTTTGGACCCTGAGCAATAGTTTCTGGGTCTGCAGAAGTGTTTTTGAAAAGAAATTTATGAGAGTCAGGGACCCTGTAGTATCTGTCCAGCTTAACAGGAGCTGGAGGTAAAGAGTCAGTGTCCAACACAGGTGGAATAGCTAGAGGCCTGTGTTGAGGTAGTAAAAAGAAACCTCTGAGCCTTTTCTTAGATTCTGAAAAGTCTTGGCTCTCCCAGTGAAAGTGCTCCCTCATGGTATGCAAGGTTTCCCCAAAAGAGTAGTCCTCAGGAGGAGAAGCTGAAGGAATTGATTCTTCAGCATCAGAATCCTCATGGGGGGGGGGAAGAGAACATTCCTGATCAGAAAAGGAATCAGAAGAAATGGAAACCTGATCTTAAGATTCATAGTCTGTCTCTTGACTATGCCTCTTATCAGGAGGGGGATGGGAACCCCTGATCAAGGTAATTAAGTCTTCGGCCATTTTGAGCATCTGTTTTTTGGGCATGGAGGCCTGTCCTTGTGACTGGTGAACTTGTTTCTTTGCCTTTAAAGGTGTCTTAGTCTTTGTCTTGGAAGTAGGTTCAATATATAATTGTTTAGGTCTGAATGCACCCTCAGAAGCCGATGCCTGCTCAGCGGCTCCGGACCCATCTGAGGTAATAGTCTCCGAGGCTCCAATACCTTGAGTTTCCAGAGGCCTGGCCGACTCCACGTGGGAGTCGGTAGCGGCTTGCGACTCTAAAGTAGTGGGCATCAGGAGCTGCAAAAGCACCTCACTGAGAACCAGCGACTTGCTTAGGAGAAGCTTTGCCGTCAGTTTTGGACCTCGGTTGCCTGTCCTTTTCTTTTTCTTTGTGTTTTTTGTGAACTCTGGTAGTCGGATGGCTAACCGACGACATTGTATAATTAAATCTTCGCCCAAAATAGCTTAATGCAAAATCGTACCGATGCTTAATAGTGTGTTGGTTAAATCTAGCACAAAACCGACAACTAGCAACATCGTGGTCAGGGCCTAGGCAAGGAATACAGTAAGAATGAAAATCCTTATGAGGTATTTGCTTCCCACAAGATATACAATTATTAACTTTTTCTAACATCGGTCTGGGGCAAGAAAAAAGTTTCCCCAATGGGGTACTTAGCTTTTAATGAAGACTTCGGATCTGAAACTCGAACATGAAAATCTCAGGAGTCGGCCGACCGGCACTTGCGAACTGCATCTGCTTCGGGCACCGCGCAGCAAGAAAGACTAAATAAAATGGCGTCGGCTGCATCTTTTATACCCCTGACATCAGGGAAGAGGCAACAGCAACTGACGCAGGACCCAAGACTTTGGAATTCAGGCCGACTGAGGGCAACCTGCCAGCAGGATAACCCAAGTGTAATGACTGCAACAGTGAAACACGAAGAACATCTGAGGAGACCAGCACTGTATATGGCTCCTAGTTGGTTCCAACAAAACTGCTGGGAACAAAGGAATATGCTTTTCGGGCCTGAAAGCCTTCGGGTCCGAAGTTGAAGCCTTAGACAGCTTTTTAGCCAGCTCAGAAGGAGCCGAAGAAGCTCTTTTTGTTGACCTGTCAGACTTTGGGGATTGAGATGATTTGGAAGAGGTCTGGTTCCCTTCTAGCACCTCAGCAAATGGAAGCAATCCCCGACCATAAGTTTATTTTTACATTCCTGCAGTACCCTAGAACTGAAGCCCATGACAAATAGAACATGAAGGTGTTCCGCACCTAGACAGTAGACACAACTAGTGTGCCCGTCAATTAGAGACATTTTCTGAGAACAGGAATCACACTTTTTGAAACCTGACTGCTTCACTTCTTTTCCTTCCTTAGACATAGTGAAAAAAGAACTACAACAATAAACATTGCCCAGGAAGCTAGGTTAATGATAGTGATAAGGCTAGAAAAAACTATCAAACTTTTAAGCACACCACACTATAAAAAGGCAACTATATATATGCTACTCTATATATAGAAAAAGAAGGAAACAGTCACACAGGAAGAGAAAAGGGGCTAGAGGAGAGGTCTCCAACTGAAAATGACAATCGCCTCTAGCCAAAGGAGACGTCTTTAACTTAAAAAATGAAACTTCTTAGGAAGGGATGGAATTAGAAGAAAAAGGTGTCCTCTAATTTAAAAGGGCTACAGAAGGATGAAGAAAGACAAACCCTCTAACTTAAATGGGTTCGTTAAGGGTAAAATAAAGTTTTAAAGAACGGGATACGGAGTTGTAGGCCTAACGAAAGCGACGGCCAACCACAACAAAACACAACAAGCAAAAAAACTTAGGAATTCCCCACAAGCTTAGACCTAAAAACACTGTCAACCAACAAAGACAACAATATTTATATCAATTACTTAGAAAAAACTGAATAATATTCAAAAGGTATTTCACTTAGCCTGAGCCTAGTGAGAAGCACCCAATCTAGTTTAGCGGCAAACGAAATCTGGGTTATTTTCCTCAAGCATGATGGGATAGGGGATAGCCTCAAGCCAGTGGAATCTCTCGAGCTTTAGTAATAGGCCGAGTTGAAACTGATGCTCCGTTCCGAACCCAACCAGCTAATAAGAATGAAGGCGAGATAGGGGACAACATAACATCTAAGGGTCTTCCAACTTTCTTTAAATGAGGGTAGGAGAGAAAAGGATGATCTGGAATGGGCTTAACGGTAGGGATGGTGGGAGTAGTGTGGCCAAGTCATGGCTGTTCCCTCAGGCGTCACTCCCATGCTTCTCCTTAGGTTTTTCTTACAATTCTTTCTTAAATTTTACTTTTTTCCCTCACCATGCTTATTCTAGTCTTACTTGGGATATAAAGGTCAAGATTTAGCTGCATTGATTTTGGTTTTGCCCTTCTCCTCCAGCCTCTTGAAGAAACCTTCAGTTGGGGGGTTAAAGAGTAGGTTGTTATCTAGAGGTGAATTATGGAGCTCTGTCCTTATCTATTCTGGTAGAGGGTCAATCCACAACTAGGCATGTCTCTGAATCACAGACTGTGTGGAGCAGCTACCCTACATGATACTTCCACAGCGTCATATCCACAGTGCTTGGCCACCTCTGCAAACAGCTTGTATAAATCAAGGCATCTCCGGTTTCACCTTCCAGTCTGAAGGGCAGGATAAGTTGGAGCAAGTAGCAAATTAAGGTGTGGGAGTGGGTGGGTTCATGTCATCCAAGACTAAATACGCCAGAAGCAACATTTCAATGATGATTTTTTTTTTATTGCTCAAGTAGCCAGTGAAGTTTCTACAGCATGAGAGAAATACAAAGGTAAGAAGCATGTGTAAGCCATCATGCAATAGAATTCTATACTTGATGCAGGTGACCTCAGGTATAAAGAACTGCAGTAGTCAGGCAGTGAGAAAATGAAATCAAACAATCACTGAAAGATCACTTGGCGATGTTTGATAACACAAATATTAGAAAGTTGTCCTCTGCATACACATGTATTGTAGCACCGGTATCTGTGGTAAGATTCAAATACCATGCTCCATTCCAGCACAACACACAGAGTCCAATCTCCAGTTTAAAGGCATTTGCTTTCAAGGTATTGAATGTTGAGAGTTTTCTGGAGATGCTTACTCGGACTGAGCTTTAAACTGCTTGAGAAGCAAGAAACAGCTAGGGAGTACAAAAGTCAATTCAACACCCTTAGCTCGTGCAAGGGCACTACAGATGTGCAAACAGGATGAGCAAGACATTTAAGAACCAGAAGCAAGTTTAAAAAAAAAAAAAAAAAAAAAAACACCATTTAACTAGTGCATGGGGCTCCTCAAAGTAATGCCATTACCATAACCAGTATTTTATGTATTTAAGTATTTACAGAATATGCCTCTGAAACATAAAAAGCAGAGAATGCTCACATATTATAATATCCCTAACATATTTTTTTCTCCCATTAACTGTGCAGTAGCATTATCCATCTTCCAAGAAACCTAGCTAAATCACCTAGTCATACACACGATATATACTATTTAAATGCTAAAAAGCTAGCTGAAATGGTTAAATTGCCATACACTAAAGTTACAAAGAAAACAATTGCATCATAGACTTCATGAAGTTTATACCACATATACTGCCTCCATGTGTTATTTAATAAACTTCTGACATGATATGGTGTCCAAACATGGAAGAAATAACCCACAAGAGCTGTAGAAATATATATCTGCCTTTCAAACCTGTGTGCTTGGAATTAAAGTACAACTTTCAGTGGAAATATGGCAGCACTGCAGCTCCTGGAATATTTCTGTCGCAAGATGGAAACTCAGCTGAAAATTTTAAGCTTTGGCTCCACAACTTTAATTTATTCCTAACTGCAAACGAATTACCTGAAAAGTATGAAAAAGAATCAGATGACAACTTTCCAGGATGCTGCTAGGAAAGAGGTCACAAACATTTTTAACTCATTTAATCGTCTTAATTACATGAAAGGCAAAACAGCAGCACTTCAAGAAAATGTAAATAATTACTGACAGCCCAGGAAGAAATCTCATTTACCTTGTGTCAGTTTTTTGGCTCCCTATTGAAATGTCAGCACTCTAAATACTGAGTGCAGACAAGCTAGAAAAAGACCAAAAACACTTAAGAGCAAATTTGGAAAATCATTCTTCTCCTTGAAACTTCTTTTTGCAGGGAGTCAAGAAACTCACACCCACCACACTCCCAGAACTTATACATACCAACTTTGAGATTGCCATACCGAGAAACTTTCAGCCATTCAGTCTCCATATTTTGACTCACTCTAGCAAGTCCCAACATTTCAAATGGTTACCCATTTTTTTTTTTTTTACAAGATCAAAAGTTTGGTAAATGCATATATTACTACTGACCTACGAATACAGAAAAACTGAATTTGGTGAGCTGTATGATTTTCTAATGACAAAGACCATAATGTGTGATACAGGAAATGGTGAGACAAGGAGCAAGCTATTAAAAGACATAGGCATGCCTTTATCAAAAACTACTGATATGTCTGCACAGCAACTGACATTAAAAGAGAGAAAATGTATCACTGTAGAATTAAATGAGAGTCAACCCCGTAAAGCAAAAATAACAAATAAAGGCATGTGTTGCAAAGTAATGTACAGGAAAAAATAATGCGGTAAAATACTGTAACAAAGAAAGGATCCAAGGCAGGGGTCAGTAAAAACTGCACCATTTTAATTCTAGCTTGTAGTAGCTGTGGCTGTAAGAATGCAGTAATATACTATTCACTTGTTAAGTCAGCACTGCAGACAGAATATGTGCTATAAAAGGGCATAATACAAAGATGTGCAGAAGGAAACAAGAATGTACTTAAAATACATGTTTTTGAACAGTAATGTGTGTGCTGATATCTAAAAGTGAAAACACTTGATATTGTTAGGCCAGAAAGCATTGGGGAGGGGTGCAGGGAGTTAATAGAGTGTGAGATTTGAATTAGATGCTGGTATAAAGTTTAACAACTTGTTAAAAAAACACCTTTAAAGGTTTGGAGATGGAAAACACTCACGACAGAGGCATGTATACACGGTTAACCTAGTCTGGACACTGGTTGCAAAAATAGGTAAAATAAGAATATTTTATGAGTAATAGTCCAAGAATTCACTCTCCTTTTTCAATTGGGTGCAGTTACAAGAAGTGCTAAAATTCCGGGTTGTATGACTTACAGGAAACAAGGAATAGTAAAAAAAAAAAAAAAAAAAAAAAAAAAAAAAAAAAAAAATTAAAAAAGAGAGAGAGAGAGACAATGTGCAAGTAAAGACTGCATGTATTCAAAATTAATACTTTGCAGAACTACAATAATATTATCCAATATTAACTTGGTTCGTTTACAGGCTTAAAAAACTTTCCAGTAGAATATCATAGATAAATAAATTTAGCAAAGTGTTAGTGATGTATGCTCACAGAAAAATACCAATGGTACAGAAGTGAAGTAAAACATAGCTAGAGAGAAAGGAAAGCCTCTGTACTACTATGAAGCAATTAGAACCAACAGAAGGAGAGCCACTACAGTTACTGAGCGACTTGCATTTGCAATGTTTTGCGAGATCTGAATAATACTGCAAACTGCATTACTAATTGCTTACAGATAAATAACGAGTTTCAAGAATGCCAAATGCTAAGTTTTTTTCCTCAGTACTACCTGAAAACTAGGGTTTCTAACACATAAAACTAGACCAAGCAAGCCCAAAACTGAGTACATTAAATACATCTTTAGGAAGGTACAGAGTCCTTAGTCTTCCAAATGGTATTCTCTCAACAGCACAGGTTTCCAAACGAACTGCTATTCAGCTGAATGAAGGTTTTGAAGCATCATAAATTACAGTTGTGTACACTTACCATAAATGTAGATGTTCGAGTGTATTCACTGTTGCAGTCATTACATTTGGGTAATCTGCTGGCAGGTTGCCCTCAGTCAGCCTGATTAACAAAGTCTTGGGTCCTGCGTCGGTTGCTGTCCCTTTTTCCATGATATCAGGTCGTCAGGGGAATAAAACATGCAGTCAACGCCATTACATCAGTTTTTCTTGCACCAGATGTCAGGTGCCCCCCCGAATAGGGAGCAAATAAAATTAAAAACACAAACAATATACCTCCAATTCCAAAAGCAAATAAACCAAAAGGGCTTTTAAGCATAGTGAAAGAAAGTAGAGGTATAGCCAGAGAAAAATAGGGGGCTGGAGGGAGGGTAACCAGGACTGCAACAGTGAATACACTCGAACATCTACATTTATGGTAAGTGTACACAACTGTACTATGTTCTTCGTGTTTCACTGTTGCAGTCATTACATTTGGGTAGATTCCCAAAGCTATGGTTGGGTGGAGGGAATTATACAGTATTGGGACCGGCTATAAGGCCCTGCAGGACAGCAGTGGCAAAGCCAGCTCTGGATTTAGAGAAAAGTGGTAAATGGTAATGTTTGGTGAACGTATGAAATGAGCTCCAGGTAGCAGCTTCTAGAATGTCCCTGGTAGGAACACCTCTGAGAAAGGCTGTAGAAGTAGATGCAGCCCTGGTGGAATGGGATCTGATCCCCTGGGGGATAGTTTTTCCATGGTGCATATAGCAGAAACGAATGCAATGGCTTATCCATTTGGAAATGGCTTGCTTTGAAATAGCCTTCCCCTCTGCCCCTGCAGCAAATCCCAACAACAGTTGTTCAGATTTTCTTTGAGATTTTGTCCTATTTAAGTAAAATCTAAGTTGTCTGTGTACATCCAATGAATGCAGAATCCGCTCCCCCTTGTTCTGTGAATTGGGAAAGAAAGTTGGCAAATGAATGGTCTGATTAAGAGCCACACTGGATACCACCTTAGGCATGAAGAATGGATTGGTTCTGAGAGATACCCTGTCCACATGAAAAATTATGAAAGACTCCACTGCCATAAGAGCCTGTAATTCGGAAATCCTTCTAGCCGAAGTAACTGCTAAAAGGAAAGCTGTTTTCCAGGAGAGAAATTTTAAGTCTGCAGTAGCAGCAGGCTCGAAAGGAGGGAGAGTTAGCTTTTCCAATACAAAATTGAGGTCCCAGGCAGGGGTTGGAGCTCTTCTGGGTGGTCTTAAGTTTTTGGCCCCTCTGAGATACTGCTTTAGCAGAGGATGAGAGAAGAGGGGACATTCTGTGTTGCAATGAGCTGAAATGGCTGAGGCATGGATTTTTATGGATCAAAAGGACAGGCCCTTGTGAAGCATCTCAGTTAAGTATTGTAAAATCTGAGGAATGTTGGGCACTGCTGTGTTAAACCCTTGAGATTGGTTCCAGGCACAAAATCTTTTCCATTTGTCAGCTTAAGATTTTCTAGTACTAGGCCTTCTTGTCTCCAAAATGACATCCATCACAGGTTTGCTGAGGGATGCTAAGGGTGAATTTAGGTGATTAACCATGCTGCAAGATTCAAAGTTTGGAGCTGAGTGTGCAGAATTTGGTTGTTCTGCTGAGACAGTTAGTAAGGTGTGTGAGGCAGGTGCCACGGTGAAAAGTGTGACACAATGCGCAGGAGTGGGTACCAGTGGTGGCGAGGCCAGTCTGGAGCAATCAAAATCATCTTTGGTTTGTCCTGTTTGACTTTTAGCAGAACTTTGGAGAGCAGAGGGAGAAAGGCATAGACTGATAGGTTTTTCCAGGTGAAGGATAGAGCATCCACTTTCCAGGCTTTTTTGTGATGGGTTCTTGTGCAAAATTTGTCCAACTGAAAGTTCTGGGGTGAGGCAAAAAGATCTACGTCTGGGCTCCCCCATTTGCGTGTCAACATGTTGAAAATCAGTGGTTCCAGTTTCCATTCGTGTGGATCCACGAGATTTCTGCTTTGTTCGTCTGCCAGAGTATTCAGCTTTCCTGGCAGGAATTGAGCTTGTAGTTGTATTTGATAGGTCAATGCCATGATCCACAATGCCATGGCTAGTCTGCAGAGGGGATAGGAGTGTGTACCCCCCTGCTTGTTTATGTACCAAATAATTGTGGTGTTGTCTGTCTTTATCATTAATTGTCCTGGACGAAGGTAGCCCTTGAAGGCTGTCAGTGCATTCTGTACACCTAGCATTTCTTTTTGATCGATATGAAGGTGCATTTGATTTGGGCTCCATTTGCCCTGAATGCACTTCTCTGCCAGATGTGCCCCCCAAGCATAGTCTGATGCGTCTGTAGTTAGGGTTTGGGCGGCAGGAGATGGTGTGAATGGCAGTCCCTTGTTTTGGTGGTAGGCCTCTGCCCACCATAGGAACTCTAATTGCAGGCAAGGTATGATAGGAATCATTGTTTCCAGGCTGTGACAATGCTGACTCCATAGACTTTTTAAGTACCACTGAAGTTTCCTCATATGCAGTCTTGCATATGGAATTAGAAGAATGCAGGAGGCCATGAACCTCAAGGCTTACAGTTATTTGCCTTGCAGAAAGCAGGGTTTTGTGGCCATCTGTTTGAAGTAGGTCACCAAATGAATTTGCTTCTCTGGCGTAAGGAAAGACATCTGGGCAGTTGTATTCAAGCTTGCACCCAGGAATGTAATTTTTTGAGAGGGTACAAATTGTGATTTCTTTTTGTTTAAAGTGTACCCTAAACAAGTTAGAACCCTTTTTACAAACGCCAGATGTTTTAGAAGTGTGTGCTTGTTTTTTGCCTGAATTAGACAATCGTCCAGGTATGGATATATTTGGATATTTCTTTGCCTGCAAAAAGCAATTACTGGAGCCAGGCACTTTGTAAAGACCCTGGGCGCAGTAGATAAGCCAAAGGACAGTGCAGAGAACTGGTAATGCAAGTAGCCTGCTTTGAAGCGGAGGTATCTTCTGCAAGATTCCCTTGATTGGGATATGCAGGTAAGCCTCTTTTAAATCTAGAGTTGCCAACCAGGCATCTAGAGTTGCCAACCAGGCATCTTTGCTTAGCATAGGAAGTAATTGGCGGAGAGTCAGCATCTTGAATTTTGGAATGTCCAGAAAGGTGTTTAGAGTAGATAGGTCCAGAATTGGACACCATGATTTGTCTTTTCTGGGTACCAGGAAAAGTCTTTAATAGAAACCTTGTCCCTTTTCCTCTTCTGGTACTGGTTGAATAGCCCCCATGCTCATGAGGGAAAGCACTTGTTTCTGGGCCTCTGCCCACTGATTTGGGGGCAGGTCTGGCCATCCGTTTGGAATTGGCAATGTGTGGAAATGAAATCTGTATCCCTGGGATACTATATTTAAAACCCATTTGTCCTGAGTTATAAGTTGCCAGTTTCTTGCATAAAGAGCCAGTTTTCCCCCCAAAGGGGCGGCTAAAAGTTAAGTGCTTGGTAAGTATAAAGGGAAGTCATTGAGACTGCTTACCATAGGGAGGTGTCTTGTTGTTTCCAGAGTTGGAAGAGGGGGCACCCCATTGTTTTGTTTGGAAAGTTCCTTGTGACTGAAACCTGGAACCTTTGGAATGTCTGAGTTTGACGTGAGTGGCTCTCGAAGGAACTGGAAAGGACCAGTTCTTAGTAGGCCAGTGCCTACTAAATCTTGGAGGTTGCACTTATAAGAAATCTTTCACAGTTTGCATAGATTTAGCTTCAACTTCCATCTCTTTTAAAACTTCTTCAGCCTTATTACCAAAGAGACGGTCCTGCTGTAAAGGAGCATCCAACAATTTTGCTTTAACATGATCAGGCAGATTTTGCTCTTTGGGCCAAGCATGCCTTCTTAGCACAGAGCCAGTTACAGCAGCCCTGCAAGAGGCCTCCAAAGAATCAAAACCACATTGCAAAGTATGTTTTCCATCTTGTTCAGCAGAATGCAATAAATCCTGTAAATCTGTTTTCCACACAGTCAGAAATTATCATTTTCTGTTTAAGTAGTCCCATGATATGCTGTTGATATTTCAGCATATGAAATTGACAATTTAAGCCCTGACTGCCAAGGTTGCAGAAGTGTAAACCTTCTTACCCCATCTATCCAGCGCCCTAGAATCTCTGTCAGAAGGGGTAGGATTTTTAGCTGTAGAAGCCTTAATGCCCTTGGGACCTTGAGAAATGGTTTCAGGATCTGCAACAGGATTTTTGAAAAGGAATTTGTGGAGTCAGGAACCCTGTAGTATCTATCTGGCTTACAAGGAGCCGGAGGCAGGGAATCAGGAGCCATACCAGATTCTGAAAAAAAACATCATCAACAATGTCTAGAACAGGAGGTATAGCCAAAGGCCTATGCTGAGGAAGGAGAAGAAAATCCCTAAGTCTCTTTTTAGATTCAGAGAAATCCTGACTTTCCCAGTGGAAATGTTCCCATAAGGTATGTAAAGTTTCCCCAAAAAAAAAATCCTCAGGGGGAGAAGCAGAAGGAATGGAATCTTCTGCATCAGAGTCCTCATCAGAAGGCATAGTCAATTCCTGTTCATTAGAAGAGTCAGAAGAAATAGAATCCTGTTCAGAAGATTCACAATCAATGTCTTGTCTAGGCCTCTTAGAAGGGGGGGGGGGGGTGGCTACCCCTGATCAGAGTAATTAAATCTTCAGCCATTTTGATAATTTGCTTTTTAGGCATAGGGGCCTGCACATGTGGCCCAGGCGCTGTTTTTTTAGGCATAGGTCGAGATCTTGGCCTTAGTTTTGAAGATGGCGTCAGTTTAATATACAAATCTGTAGGCCTGAAAACACCCTCAGAAGCCGGTGCCTGCACAGCGGCTCCAGACCCATTCAAGGTAGAGACATCCGCGGGTTCATTAACTGAAGCATCTCGCGGCATACCGGACTCTGAATGGGTCTCAGTAGTGGCCTGCAAATCAGACGTAGCGGGTATCAGTGGCTCCAAAACCGCCTCACTGAGTATCGGCGAACTGGCGACTGGCTTAGGAGAAGCGTCGTCAGCAGTTTTGGACATCAATGGCCTGTCTCTGTCTTTTTCTTTGCGTTTTTTAGGTATTCCGGTAGTCTGATTACTAACAGATGACATTTCTGGATAATTAAAGCGTGAACCAAAATACTTAGAAGCAAGAATGTACCGACGTTTGATATTGCATTGATTAAATAAAGCACAAAACCGACAGCAAGGTACGTTATTGGTCAGGGCCTAGGCAAGGAATACAGTACAAATGAAAATACTTATGAGGTATTTGCTTCTCACAAGTAATGCAATTATTAACTTTTACTGACATTGGTAAGGAGCAAGAAAAAGTTTCCCCAACAGGGTACTTAGCTTTTTAGTTGAAGACTTCGAATCTGAAACTTGAAAACGAAAATTTCAGGAGTCGGCCGACCGGCACTTGCGAACTGTTTCTGCTTCGGGCACCGCGCGGCAAGAAAGACTGATGTAATGGCGTTGGCTGCATGTTTTATACCCCTGACGACCTGACGTCATGGAAGAAGGGACAGCAACCGACACAGGACCCAAGACTTTGTTAATCAGGCCGACTGAGGGCAACCTGCCAGCAGATTACCCAAATGTAAGGACTGCAACAGTGAAACACGAAGAACATACATAACTCATGATCTATTTGTGTGGGATCACATGAGAAGAGCATGACAAAAACACTAATAGTGGTGCTGAAAAGATTAAGCAACCATAACTTAAAATGAAGTTAGAGCAAATGTAAAGCCAGAGTGCCAAGCCTGAAATACATGGCTCATATTCTGACATCAGACAGTCAGAAACTTGATCTAGATGAAATCCAAGCAACTGTACAAGTGGCAGGGACAAAAGACAACAAAGCAGTAGAGATATTTAAAGGAATGATACAACAACCTACAGCATCTGACTGCAATAATTATGCTTATAAGAATGCTGCCTGTGCACAATGCAGCTTAGTAATCAAACTTTGATCAAGATAAACTTTAATTCTTAATATAATTACTGATGTTTCAGAATTAAAGTGCTATGATGTCAATGTGCCACCAGTTTTGCAAACAGATGGTCAGAATGGAAAGTGAGTTTGTTTTCCTACAACAGAACACACCAGTTGTTTACATGTTGACAGCAATTACAGATGCATAAGCCAAACAGCTCAGCTAGAAAAACTGTTAGCAACACTTTATGGATAAGAGAAATTCAATTAATATGTATATGCCAAAGAAGTTGATGTGAAAGCAGATCACAAACCTTAAAACATATTCAAAACACCCATACACAAGACATCACCAAGAGCGCACAGGATGCTACTTAATCTAAAGTATTTTCTGAAAGTGACACAAATACCAGTGAATGAACTACACTTTGCAGATGTACTGAGTACATTGTATTTATCACATAAGAATTGCTACTAGAGATTGACTGGATATCATCAGAGTTACTATTTATAAGAAAAACGTAAAATATTGTCAGACATACTGACAATGACTCAAAAATGCAAATACTAAAAGATGTTTCAAAGAAAGCATAGCATGAATGAAAAAAAGCTTCAGTAATGAAAGGAATTCAGACTTACTTTTTTTCAGAAAAGAAATAATCTGCGTCTGTATTTTGATGTTCAAAGCTGATTAAACGGTAGTTCGAAATCAGCTATAAAACACAAATACTCAGTTTGCTCAATGTTGAGTACTGACTGACAGACAGTGTGGGTAAACAGTGAAAAAAAAGCAAATCTTGAGCCATTCTTACATTTCCTCTTTTTCTCAAAACAGGAAGATTTTTTGTAGACTTACTAAAGAATAATTCTGCATTGTGTCTCTTGCAGTCACTCAACAGGTGTCTAGTATGTGGCACAAATACAAAGAAAGAAGCAGGAAAATTGAGAATGGGTAAAAGGATTTCTGAATAAATCTATATATAAGACAATGTGTGTGTTTGTACAACTGAACAAGTACAATACTAATGAAATGAAGGAATCTAATTAAGTGCAAGTTATTCTTTCTACTTTAGATTGTTGAATATGTCACAGACTTCAAAGTTTTGCACTAAATGCTTTACCTTAGCAGACATACTGGGCCAATACAAGATATCATGAGCTCTCTCTTTACATTTGTTCATTCTTAAGTGTGATCCACGTTACCTCTGCATGCTCACACGTCACTGAGTAGGAACAATTGCTCTGCCACTTTTATACAAAGCAATCCTTGAATACAAGAAAATACATGTCAATACAGAAATCATGACTTGATAAGAGCATCTAGTGACTGTATTTATTTATTTATTTATTTGTAATTGTTTCTGGGGTAGATCACTGATCACCATGGTCCTTTTTCACATGAAGACCAGGAGCAGTGTCTGGTTAAGAGACTTGCTCAAAGTCACACAGTTAGGCAACGGAGACCATACGGGAATCAAACCTTGAACCACTGCACCAGAAGAAACAACTCATTAACAGCTCCTTAACCTTCCAAGCCTAATGTTACCTTGTCATAATGACAACACACAGCAACTGACACTGCAAATCATTTCTGATATTTGATTTTAACAGACACGATTCCATGATATTTCCAGGAGTTTGCTCAAACTAATCTTCCTCACGCTCATGCAGAAATCCTGTAGTGAAGAGCATCAATTATGTGGATTGGTTTACCAGGTTTATACTCAACCAGCAAGTCATATTTCTGCAAATGCAGTAACATTCTTTAAAAACGTGCAGATGCTTGCTATAATGACTGTCTGGCTTTGTAATAAGGTTTTGCTCCACTCTAACTCTCTTACCATAAATGCAGTCAGGGAATTACTGATAATCAAAGGCTGTTTTGAGAATCCCTTAGGCTTTCGTATCTTGCCACCCCCATAGTGCCTTTTTTTAGGCAAGGCTCAAAGGACAAACCCACCTCCATAGACAACCCAAGGATAAAAAAACTAAAGGTAATGCTACTCAATACCAGAAGTCTAAACCTCAAGATGCACGCACTCGAGGCTCTCCTCAGTATGGAGGAAATCGATGTCTGTGCAGTAACAGAAACCTGGTTCAAGGCTCCTGAGAGCACCCCAGCACTACAAGGTTATAACTCATACCATGCGTTTCGGCCCCAAAACTCGGACTGAAGCACAAAAGGAGAGGGAGTATCTATATTCATCAAAGATACCTACACCTCCAGGTTAGTGGCACTGCACGAAGCATCGGAAACCATCCATGTGCAACTAACAGCAGGTAAAACTGCCTTTCAGTTTGTAGGCTGCTACAGAACACCCTCCCTATTACAGGAACCCCACTTGGCATTCCTGAGAACACTGGAGAATATGAAGGTCTCTCCAAACACTATGTTATTGGGTGACTTCAACTACCCAAACATTGACTGGGAAAACTACTCAAGCCCAAACACCCTCGCCCAACGGTTCCTTGAATTTATAAACTCTAACGCAATGGAACAACTGGTCACCACTCCCACAAGAGGGAACAACATATTGGACCTGGTCATCACCAACATGGGGACTCTATGTTCCACATCAGAGGTAAACCCCTCATTGGTAAGATAAGACCATAAACAAATTTCCCTGGACATCCATATCCCGTCCCTACCCCCAGCCAAGGAAATCACTGTAAAGAATTTGTCAAAAGCCAACTTTGCACTTCTCAAGACTGAGGTGGAATCCTTCAAAGCCCCTGGGCCAGAGGATAATACAGCCCAATCCGCAGAATCCTTTACAAATGTATTCTATGAGCACCTGCAGGAATGCATGGATCGTGCTATCCCACATCAAACCAAGACTCACTCCTCCAAAAACAGGAGACCGGTCTGGTGGACCCCGGCCATAAATAAGCTATACAACAGAAGGAGGAAGCTACTACATGACAAAGCAAAATCCCAAAAAGGGAAGGCATCTCTGATCAGTATTAGCAAGAAACTTCGATCCCTCATAAAATCATCAAAGGCCAGTTTCGAAAGAAAAATTGCCCTAGACACTAAAGATGATCACAAGGCCTTCTTTAGTTATGTCAGGAACATGGACGTAAACTCCCAGATATGCTCTGAATTATTGCATAACGGTACAAAATATACCGAACCTACAGACATAGCCAACATCCTGGCAGACAGATTCAGCGCAAACTTCTCCCCCCCTTCCCCACCAAAGGAGCAAATGCCTATCCCAACTGAATGTAATCTCCCTGACGTCACAGATGCACAGGTGAAAGCTGCCCTCTCCAAAGCAAAAAACATAGCATATATGGGACCGGACGGTGTCCCAGGCTGTGTCTTACACAAGCTCCAAGAAGAACTGAACCCTCACATTAAGTCACTGTTCAGACTTAGCCTTACTACAGGATATGTACCCAAAGAATGGCATACAGCTACAGTGGTCCCACTCCACAAAGGTGGTGCCACAATGGTCCCCGGAAACTATCGCCCCATAAGCCTGACTAGTCCGGTCTGTAAAGCTATGGAGCGTATTATCATGGAACTCATAAACAAAGACATTGGGAGCCTCCAGACACTGGACCCTACCCAATTAGGCTTTGTTAAGGGCAGATCTTGCCTCTTAAACCTAGTTGATTTCTTTGAAACAGTTACCAAAGCCATAGATGAGGGCAAGGTAGTCCACACAGCCTACCTGTACCTCGCAAAAGCCTTCGACACAATACCCCACTCGGGCATCATAAATAAGCTTACCAGCTTAAATATCAACCCCTATATCACAAGATGGGTTGCAAACTGGCTCAGAGATAGAACCCACATGGTCAGAATCGCAGGTGCCATGTCCAAATCCAAACCAGTTACAAGTGGCATCCCACAGGGCTCAGTTCTGGGACCTCTCTTGTTCGGTATATACTTCTCTGAGGTTCAGGCTAACACGGGGGGATTATGGCTGACAAAATTCGCAGATGACTGCAAACTGGGGGCCATAATCGAATCTCCAGCTGACACAAGCATCCTCCAAAAGGGTCTCACAGAGACGGATGCTTGGTGCCAGAGCCATGGCCTCAAGCTAAATGCTAAAAAGTGCATAGTCATCCTCTTTGGGAAAAACAAGGTGCCCACAAATTACCACATAGGTGGTAATCCATTAAGTACGGAAGAAGTAATTAGAGATTTGGGGACCAAAGTACATAGTAATCTCTCCTTTGATAATCACGTTGCCAAACTGGTTAGAAAGACCTTCTATATAGCCCACCTTATCACAAAAGAATTCGCATCTAGATCAAGAGAGGTCATTGTGCCCCTCTACTCGTCACTCATCAGGCCCATAATTGAATACAATGCCCCTTTTGGGATGTACCTTACCCAACACCTGCAACTGGAGAGACCCCAAAAGTACCTCTCCAAGAGGATCATGGGCTACAAACAGATGTCCTATGCAGCTCAACTAAAGAAACTCCAGCTCTACTCAGTTGCTTACCGCCTACTCAGAGGCGATCTATGCCTGACGTACAAAGCCATGTCAAACCCAGAATTAATGGACATGCCCCACCTCAAAAAATCCAAGTCCCTTAGAGCTACACACTCCAGGGACCTAAACCTCAACACAAAAATAAATAGGATATGCTGAAGGGACAGATTCATTTCCCAGAGGCTCCCCTCACTCTGGAATAGAATCCCAGTTCATGTTAGACATAGCCCCTCGATGACACTCTTCAAGCGAAATCTGGATGCGTGGATGGGAAATCGCAAATTCACCCATGGGATCTCTTCTGTTTCCCTGCTAGACAGAGGCACAGTAAACTAATCTTAAAAGGGTACCTTCTGTGACCTACTTTACAGATGTACAGTAGGCTAATCTAATAGGGAGGCGGAAGCCAAACACACTCTGGCTAGGCTTATAAATGCCCTAGGGCAGATAGCCTAGTATCTACCTATGAACCTATGGCGAATACCTGCAATCATGGAATTTTTATGTATTTACTTTGTTTGTTGGGATAGTCCAAATGGGGCATGCAAGTCACCTTTTCAGAAGAGACTCTGGGAGAAAAGCTCCATAATACAATTTTAGGATGACAATAATCATAGACATAGACAAAATTATACATTATAAATATGAGAAAATGACAAGTGGTTGAAAATTAGAAAATATAATTAGCAAATTAGACAACCAAATATTATAGGAAACATTTCTTATTCTAGCTCTGCACAATGTGTTTACATATCTGGTAATGAATTGGAACCATATCCTACTAGTGTGCCCTCAAACAATTTCCTTGATGACTAGCATCTATCTGCAGAGCAGTAGACAGTGTCACATCACAGAACTAGAAGCAAAGGTACTGCAGTAACTAAATGTTTAAGCAACCTAAATTCTTCCCCTTTCCTGCTGGCCAAGTGGCCAGCATAATGCTATGTCATGCTGTACTAGCTTCTTGACTGGTACAATGACATCCGACAAGTTGGGAATAAACCTGGACAGCTAGTGCACCATGCATTAGATGCATTAGAGATAAATTATCAGTAACATGTTTACAGTGACTTTAACTTTGCCCATATATGGTTGAAGCACATCTAAGGTTATAAGAACTTTAACAGGGTTCAGGCCAACTGGCTGACCAGGAATACTGACTCCATAATAAAAGGACCAGATATTCCCAAACTTCAATGTCAATATTTTTCTTATAGCTACTTAAAGAAGATGACTGATAAATTTCAATAGGTATGTTACTCCATAAAACTGCCACACAGTTTGCTATACATAAATATCTTAACCTGTTTTTACATAAGTCTTAAATTTCATATTATTGTGCTTTAGGCTGTAACATTATTGTATATCTCCATATTAAATAAGATTTGCATTATATCAACATGAAAGGTTTTATATACAAAAATAAATTTCACTCGTATATCTATAACTTAAAGAATAAAGATTTAGACATTTACACCAGTCTCTGTATACAAGATCTTCTACCACAGTGATTATTTCAGTAAACTTTTGTTAAACACTCTCAGAAGTTTTCACTTGACTCAATGCAGATATAAAACATGCTTTTATGTTCTATGGAGATCTCAAATAAGTCTTGAAACAGTAGTCAAGCAATCTCTGGTGGTTAAATTCTTCAGTAAACAGGCCATCAATTTCATAGCCTCTGTATTGATCTGATTTACAGGAGTTCTAAATGAAAAATCAAAAGGGATAGTAACACCCAAATCTCCATATTGGCAAACTTCAGTAAATTCTACTTCAACTAAGTCAACTGGATTCCTTTGTATTTTCAGACTAAAACACGTAAAGTTAAATTTGTTTAAACTAAATTTTAAACTTGTAGAAGAAGTTCAGTTACCCAGTAATTTCATGTAGGCATTTAATTTTTTTAATATATTTATTGTTTTGTATAAAAAATCCCAACTTACAGCCATCCACATACTTACGGAGCCACAGATTTCTATTTTTTGGCATGGTTGAAAGGATAACATTAAATAGTATAGGTTCCAACACTGACTCCTGCGGAACTCCTGCTGTTAAGGGCAGATAATGTATTCCAACACTGAACACACCACTTCCTGTCCTGTAACCACTCTATTATCCACCTAATGATGTAACAGTTAGTATTCAGTATAATTAGACTTAATGGACAAGAATGGTAAAGAGTCAAAGGCTTTGGCTAAGTCTAAGCATTTTACACCAGGAACAAGTCCTAAATATGATAGTTCATAAAAACGTATTAAGTTACTTAAAGTACATCTCCCTTTTACAAAACAATGTTGTGCAATGTCAATAATCACACTACTAGTGCTGGTTTTGATCATTAAATCAATCACATATCTTTCAAAATATTCTAACTACACACATCGAGTTGATAGGCCTACAGTGTTTAACTTCTTTCGCTCCTTTTTTATATATCAGAGTAGCATGTAAAAGCTTCCATGATTTGAAAACAGCACCATTTTCCAGAAGGCTACTAAATATGCTAGAGAATATTGGGGTAATAATGGTTTTAATATTAACTAACAGAGACCCTGGGAACATATCGAACCCACAGATGTTGTCTTACCAATTTTATTTAATCCTTCCTTGACTGTTTATAGTAAAATTAGGACACTGACCAAACAATGAAATCTGAATTTTAGACTTAGTAGTGTTGGTACAACAATCTGTTAAACGTATTAGCTATGATTTGTGAATCTGATGTTAATATACATTCAATTCTTCTAAA
The DNA here is from genome assembly GCF_019279795.1 of Protopterus annectens. Taxonomy (NCBI): domain Eukaryota; kingdom Metazoa; phylum Chordata; order Ceratodontiformes; family Protopteridae; genus Protopterus; species Protopterus annectens. The sequence continues at coordinate 704,106,280 of NC_056734.1, forward strand.
GGGAGACAGTTTAGCATTATTAAACAAATTATATTTAAATATATAGGGCTTTCACGTGTAGGATCATTTAGCAAACAAGTTTCAAAATTAATTTTAGCTTGTCTTATTTCATTCTTAAGTGTCTTACGTGGGCTGTTAAGAATTCTTTTATTCATATTGGAGGGATATTTCTTATAAAGCTTAAACTTATTTCTCTACTACACCACTCAGGACAGTAGAATCCTTCCCTAATTTTATCTGCAGCAGCTAATGTTCGAGTAGACAAAATTTCTTCAAAATTCTTATAGCCATAGTCTAAGGATGTTAAGTTAAGATAACCTGGACCAGTAGGTTTCAGTTATGCACTCCATTAGCAAGCAATAATTGAGAAAACCTATATTAAACTTTTAAAATCTTGATTATTTCTTTATGAATAATGAAATGTTAAGATCAAAATTCAAAGAGTAGTGGTTGGAGCATCCAAGCTGAGGCCCAATTTTTAAATCACTTACACTTTAAGGTATCATATTTAAAACTAATGCAGCATGTTTTGAACCTCTAGACCCTACTGTAACCAATTATGTCATGCTGACAAATGTAGCCATGTTAAGAAATTCTCTTTCAAATACAAATTTTGCTAAAAGACCATTCCATCAGTTCCTAGGTAATTAAAATCCCCTACATACTTTTCTAACTGGTCAAAAAACAGCAGATTAAATTATCCATAGAGGGTGTTTGATGACATATTACTAAATGTGTTAATCTATTACTGATGATTTGGGAGGGTGGCCTAATGGTTAAGGTGTTTGCCTTACAAACACAAGGTGCAGGGCTTGAGTCTCACAAGGGATAATTGGCTAGGCTTAAAATGGCTCACTAGCTTAGCATGAACCTATGAATCTATGATATCACTTATCTGCACTATAACTGTTTCAATCTCTCTCACTTGCTTTGAAATATGAATGAAATAGAATTGTAAATCCAAAGAGTAACCCCTCCAACCCCTTAAATTATCTCTCAGGCATTCATACTTTGTATAACTTCTGATATTGTAATTTTTGGAATTTCAACATTCAACATCTGCTATTAATTTACAGTTCCCTTCTAATATTACTCCCAACAAGTTCATATTTATTTCCTACACCTGTTGCATTATAGCAGTAACTTTCTATAATTTTATCAGATCTGGTGTGATTACACCTCCACCTGGTGGTGAGACTAACTCTGTTTACACAGTAAAGTCTCACTTAACCAGCACCCGTGGGGATTGGTAGATGCATGTTAAGTGTATGTTCCAGTTGCTTGAGATATGCTTTGCGATTTTTGATTGTCTCATATACCGGCATACAAGCCAATCAAAAATGACAAAGCGGAGCCTCTTCTGTTCAATGTGGAACAGCAGCCACAAAACAGAACTGTTTCACATTGAGTAGACATGGCTCTGCTTTGCGATTTTTGATTGGCTCGTATGCCGGCATACAAGCCAATCAAATGCAGGTTGCTTGAGTCCCAGATAACTGGGATTTTACTATATAGTCTGATAACTTCTTAGTAACATGAATTCAACTGTAACATATTTAAAAATAATGTACCGTTCAATATACAGTCTTGCCAGTAGTTAACAAAACCGATATTATATACCAAAGGTATTTGCCTTAGCCAACTGTTAAACTGATGTGATTCTGTAAACAAATAATCTGATCAGGACAATGATGGTATAATTTTGATAAGTACAAAGTGAATCGATTTACTTTCCACATATTAAACATTTTCTAGTATAGCATTCTTCATGTGGTTTAATGGAGTATACAACAAATCATACACTCCAGCATGAATAATAAATATCTTATACTTTGACGAGAATTTATTTATCATTGCAACTACATCAGTAAGTTTCAAACCAGGTAAGGAAGAGTCCATTATTACTTCATTATCTAGACTAAGTTTTCTTACATTGGGTTGTAACATGGAATCTCCCAGGACTAACATTCCTTGGCATGGTTCTCTCAAAATTGTACTTTCAAACTCTTGCGTCAACAGATTTTTTTTTTCTTCCTTACGGAAATGCAGCTGCTTTCTTCCTGACAGCTAAAAATACCTGTCAGTCTCTACAGATCAAGCAGAAAAAAACATCTACAGCTAAGACATTGCCCTTGTATTTCACAAAAGTAAGGAGGACTTGACTTTAGGTCCTGTTAAACTTTAGTCCTTGAAACTTTCAGGAGCCTTACTTGACACACTATATATCCTTGCTTTGTAGCACCACATACTAGAATGTTATCAGTTATATTAAGTACACCATTTAATCCCACAACTAAAGTTGCCAGTGCTCTGTAAAATACTACTGGAATAAATAAGATCTCAAATACCAGCCTTCAAAATGTGCATCTACCTAAAGGTGTTTTAAAGGTACACAGTTAAGAAGTGGGCTTATTCAACTTAATCTGCAAAGACACTGGTTTGCATCAAGGACAGAAAAAAACTTGGTACAGCAAGTATTACCTTTTCATCTATCTGAAGCAGATAATGTTCTTTCAATCCACTTATTCAGATCATGAAGATCTACACATATCCTTAATTTGTCCTGTTTCACAGCAATTGCCATGCTATCTGGACATTCATTTTGTTCAACCTGTTTAAATAAGACTACCAAATTGGGCATTTGGCCCCTAAGTGTTCCAACCCCAGGAATATGATACATAAGTCATGTGGTTGCTGAAGAGTGGGATCTTATGGCCACATGCTTTTACATTTTGCAAAACCAGAGCTCCATTCATTATCCATTCTTTATCAAGTAAAACATCAGTAACTGCAAATCAAACTGCAAAAAGTAGACAATATACCAAACAGAAAGACAACGCTTCTATCACCACAACGTCTTGTAATACTTATGAAAGTTGAAGTTGGTACATATTGGTCAGGGCATAGGTTATCAATCAAAAAAGGTAAAGATAAACACATCATCATGGCAATAACACAATGATGTACAATTCTGAGGAAAACATTTCTATTACTGTGAAAATAATTTTTCACTGGATGAAAAAACTGCAAAGCTGCTAGCTGCAGAAAGGAGGTAAAGGAAATACTATAGAGCCCTGAGAAAGTGGGGATGTAAGAAAAAAGAAAGTTTATTTTTAAGACATTGTTGACAGAAACTGTAGAATTATCACAAATAAGAAATGACAAAAATTAGTGACTTATCTGTCACAAAAAAATGCAGACATTTGGCAAACTTCTCTAACTAACTCGTTTAAGATGCAGAAATTGTTTTGTTGCTTGAAGAAGGAACATCTGGAGAAGAAGGTGGAGCATCATGGGAGAAAGGGAAGAGTATGAGTTTGCAGAAGATTTTAAAAACTGCCAAGAGAAAGGTGCCTGTAGCAGCCAGTCCACATATTACAGTTTACAGACTGAATCAAATAGGATCTCCAAATCACAGCCTAGCCTGATAGACTGTTTGAATGTCTTGCGCAACGTAACTTATGCAGGAAAAAAACTAGAGATGTCTGGCCTTACAACAATGTTTATATCAGGTGCGTGGAAACATCCATGGTAAAGGTGACGATGGCTGACAAACAGGGTAGGGTGCTTATCTTTGAAAGTCTAGTTGGATGTGAAGCTTAGCCTGTGGCAATTTTAATATTAACAAATTAACCCCTTGACTAAAGCTCAGGCAAGCCTTTAATTCAAAGTAGTGTGCAATCGACAAGGCCACAGTACAGACGTACTGACTGATGATGTCTTTAAAACAAAGCCAAATTTGTGATAGACAGCTCTCATCCAGTCTGTAAAGGAATTTTTAATTTAGCTATGATAATATGCCTTCAGAAAGCAAAACTTCCCTTGTAACTACCAAAGTGACAACACACCCCTGAAAAGCTGATGCAGGAGTCGGGGATCTGGGAAACTATGTCAACAATGAACTGTACTTTAACCATGTATCGAATATTATAAGGAAGTCCTTTTTCATTACACAGCTTATATCGAATTATATGGCATACAAGACCAAGAATATAATCATTCCACTGTACTTGTCTCTTATCAAGCAAATCATTGAATATAATGCCCTTTTAGTATTTACCTGTCCAAACAGTTTTCACAACTGGAATGATCAGAACACTTTCTCACTGTTTAAAAAAATGACAAAAAATATGCAGAACCATCTCAATGCCTTGTCCCTCTACTCAGTATGATACAAGCTCCTAAAAGTCAACCACTGTCTTGATATACAGATTTTCAACAGATCGCACTCTCTCAGACCTATTACACATTCACAAGTTCAGTGGTAGTGTGAACACCTGTTCACAGGACCTCCTTCTCTTTTGCAACATAAAAAGAACATGTTAGACGGATAAGGTATGTATCACAGATAATATCTATTCTATGAAACCGTCTTCCGGTCCACATAAAGCAGAATACTTCTCTTACTCTAGTCATATGTGATTTTGAAGAATGGGTGGAAAACTTCAAAGTCACCTATGTTTAGCTCCCATGTCTCTCAGGGACAGTGGTAACAAGGAAATGTGCAAACATTCCCTTGTTTTTTGTTCCTCTGAGTTACTCATATCCAAAATATAATGGCTGGAAACTAACATGGCAGTGTAAAGCTAGGCTTCTTAAGATCCTCACAGATCAACAGACTAACAAGTATCTATCAAACAATGAACCAATGTGTTGGACTGGTTAACAGGGGGGAATTGATAAGAGAAAGAAAGATGCGTGCAAAATACAAAAATACTTTGTTAAGATCATACCATGCACATTAACTCAGACAAGCACCAACAAGTTTAATGCTTACTGTAAAATAGATGTATCTGGTATTCCAACAGTAAGTTTATTCCCCCTTTTGATAATATGCATAGGTCTCATTTCAATTCTATGATAAGTTTTGATGGTGACAATATTTGTAAAGATGTAATAAAAAGTGACAAATTATAACTTGACCTTAAAAGAATGGCAAGCATTAAAAGCATTGTGTAATAGGAATGACCTAGTGATAAAGCCCTCTGATAAGGGCAACAAAATAGTAATTATAAATGTTTTGTAGTATTACAGGATGTGTATGTAACATTTAGAGAACACTGAAGTTTATGTAAAATGTGATAGGAAGGAATATGATCAAGCAATACTTGATTATGAAAAGAAAAGATGTTGGATAGAAGTGTTAGGTTGGGTTATTTTACACAGAAAGATGTGAAAGAAAGATTGATAAACAGGAATAGTGAGAAGGCTGTTTTTTTTCTGCTTGCCGAAAGTTCACAAACATTTAGAGAACCCCCATGGTAGGCCAATAATATCTGCATGTAAATATTTTTTGCATAACATCAGTTTAGTGTTACATAAAATCTTGATGCCTTATGCACAAAAATCGTCAGCTTATGTACAGGACAGTTTTGATTTTTTGGCCAAAATCTCTTCCATAACATGGAACAAAGAGAAATATTGGCTAGTCCTAGATGTTAAAAGCTTATATACCAGTATTAAACATAAAGATGATATCAAGACTATTAAACATTTTGTAGGAGATGGCCCTTTCTCTTATTCTGTTTCAGATTTGGCAGATTTTTGTTTAAAAACAATTTTCATTATTTTAATAATTATATAGGCAAAAACAAGGTACATCGATAGGGGCAGCTTTTGCCCCCATGTACGCAAATCTTTTTATGGCTTTTTTGAGATTTCTTTTTTGTCTAAGTTAGATTTTACGCAAAAATATGTTAATTTTTATTTTCGTTATATAGATGATTTGATTTTTGTATGTGAGAATGGTTGGGAAGAAGTAGAGAATTTCATAAAAGAATTGCAAAAAAACCCATTTGGTTTAGCTTTTGATGGCTTACAGAAGGGTAATAGAGTCATATATTTAGCTCTCATATTAGAAGGGAATAATAATGGGAAAATTGTTACAAATATTCATAGAAAATTTATAGATGGCAGCCAGTATCTTTGGGCTACAGGCTGCCATCCACCTCATGTTTTAAAGGCTTTATCTTATGGTGAGATGCTACGTATTTCAAGGCTGTGTAGTGACAAAGCTGTGCTGACACAAGAGATGAATGAGACCACTAAAATGTTTATAGTAAGAGGCTACAGTATTGGTGACATACAGGAAGCCCAAAATAGGGTTTGGAAAGAAAGAAGGGACAAGGTTTAGAAGGGGGAGTATAACATCAACTTTTTTGACTAGGGCTAATAAAGGAGATAATAAAACAGCAGATCCTATATATTTTGTAACAGGTTATAATATCAAAAGTGGGGAAATAAAAGAATTAATAGAGCATTATTGGAAGTATTTAATACAGGATAGGATTTTGGCTAGTATTTTTCCACGAAAGCCTTCTTTTTGTTATACTAGGGGAAAAAATTTAAGAGATACGGTTGTTAATAGCATGTTTACCATGCCAGCCATAGGGATAGTTAGAGCTCCATCTATTAAGGGAATCTTAAAATGTGGTAGATGCAATATATGCACCCAGATTGCAACTACTTTTCAAAGGATGAATGACATAAAATTTGAACCTAGGGCAACTTTCTCTTACAAAAGTAAGGGAGTCATATATGCTCTTAAATGTCCTTGTCACCTATATTATATAGGTGAAACAAAGAGAGAGTTCTGTATAAGGTTCATGGAACATTTAAGAGACATAAAAAATTGTAGGGAAGATAAAGTGATTGCTACACACTTTAAAATGTTCCATGAAGGTAATGCTGATTTATTACAATGTACTATTTTTGGAACAAATTGAATGCATGGATGGTACAGATGAATTGTTGAAACAAAAATTATTGTATAAAGAAAGTATTTATATTTTAAAGTACAATACATTGATTCCTAAAGGTTTAAATAATGAATTGAATTGGAAATGTTTGCTTTAAAAGTTGATTGTTTAATTGATTGATGAGATGTAATTAAAAATGTAACGTATAAGGAGTGTTTTTTTTGTAACTTTTTTATTTAATGAAGGTGACTACACCAAGGCGTTAGAATAAATTATTTTTTTAGTACGTGGTTTCTTCTTTCAAGAATAGCATTTGGTATCCTGTTGTAGTTTCAGAAGCACCAAAAGGTTAACTGTTCTCCTAATAGAAATAAAAAATGCTAGTATGAGCAGAATATGAACTTTTATGAGTTAGAGGTGACAGCATGATGTTGGACACACAAGAATTTATGTAAGCACTTGTCACGGCTCCTAAATGAACAACACATGTGAACTTCCATTGTCTTAGCTAGATTATGTAGTCCTGTACCATATGGAACTCCCAAAAAATGATCAAAGCAAGTTTAGAAATATAGACATGACATGCATAAGTGTATTCTGTTTTCAAAATGTTTCCCACGCATGTTGAGTATAGATGAAAAATGATGTCTAAATTTCTGATTCTTGCCTACAAAGTGTTTATTTTGTATAAGTGTTTGAAGTACAGTTGTGTAAAATCTTACCATAACAGTAGATGACCTTCTGTTCACTGTTGCAGTATTCTTTACAACAGCGATTCCCTGCCAAGGGCAGCCCGATGTCTGGCCAGTATACCAAAGCCTTTAGGTTGTTTTAAGGTACTCCATACATCACACATAAGCTCCTCGCATAGTGTAAGACATAAAGGTGACATCTGGATGTACCACCCTCAGAACTAAAATCCCAGTAGGAACACCAGTCTAAGGAAAAGATAGGTAATCAGTACATCCAGAAGAGAAATGGACCAGGGGCGAGAGGGGGGAGGGATTGAATAATGCAACAGTGAAGGGAAGGACTGTTCTTCCATTTCAGTGTTGCAGTATTCTTAACAATAGGAAGAATGCCAAAGCTCAGGAAGGAGAGAGGGTGGAGGAAGGACCAGCAGGCCCTAGCAAAACCAGCTCTAACTCTAGACATTCCAACCAACTTGCAGTGCTTAGCAAAGTCCAGGTAGCTGCCTCAAGAATAGAGTTAGTATCCACACCCTTGAAAAAAGCACCAGAAGAGGCCACAGTTCTAGTAGAATGAGCCTTAACAGAAGAAGGGAGGCTCTTATCATGCAAGGGATAACAAAAAAATGGCTTTAGAAATCGTTCCTTGGACACATCCAATCCTAAGGACCTAGGATAAAAGAAAACAAAGAACTGATCAGATTTACGAAAAGTCTTATCCAAATAAAATCTAAGTTGCCTACGCACATCCATCGTAGGTAGCATCTTCTCACTGGCAGATTGCAGAGAAGGGAAAAAAGTGGGCAAATGAATAGACTGATTAATGGACAACTCATTCATCACCTTGGGAATAAAATAAGGATCAATATATGCAAGGACACCCTGTCAATCTATTATTAATGATTATGAGTTCAATAGATATAAGTTTGAATACGAGCAAACTTTTGTAAGTATTGACAACCACATGACCAAGTTGCAGTCCCACAAAGTAAAGAAAATATCAAGAGACTGTGACGCTTATAAGCAGGGTCTAACTTACCCGAGTCCACCACTTGGTCAGACTTGGAAGAAGGGTATATTTGTTCCTAACGCTGGTTCTGTAACCAGGGTCGGTCAACACAGTCCTTCTTCTCAAGACCTCCTTCCTACTAATGTTGGTTTGCCTCGGTGTAATTTCGACAATGATGACACTGTCGATTCACTGGGCAATACTTCGAGAGCGGGTGTATCTAGTGGTACACCATGGAGTGAGAGATTGAGAAGCGGCCACTCTAACCGGGATTTCTCAAACCAACACTCAAACCACTACTCAAATTTTCAGCAGCACCCCTTCACGGGGGCGAGACCAAAAACCAGGAACTTTCAACAACCGCAAACTATGAGGAACAACAAATAAACTACCATGAGCCACTATCAAGCCCTTGTTTTGTTGTTCCGTTTTGTGTTGAGGTCGCAGCGGTTATGTCTCCTGTGGACGAGGTTGTGATTGCCAACACACTGCAACCAGACGAACTTGACACTGATTATGCTGATTATAGTCTAACATCAACACACGTTGAGGTTGTCAGTAATAGATCGGGGGACTTTCAAGTTTACAATTTTAGTACTAAATTCGACAATGGTATGGTCGAACTGTTGTCTAAAGGCTTAACATTTGTTCCTACAAAGTCTCTTAATGTTGTTGACACCATTTTAGACATCAAATTTCTTACTAGGAAATTGAATTTCTCTTTGCTAATGGGTAATAATTTTACACCTACTGATTATGGGCAGTTGTATGTACCTAGCACTTACAAGCCCCCACTGCATCCAGCCTTAGAGCTATTTGAAAAATGTTGCGAGTTGGACATCAGGTATTTAGGGTCTAATAACACATTTCACAATACTGCATTTAACTTAACAAAAACAGAGGAGGAGTACCTACATTTTTTTTAAATCTCAAAACCTTAGGTTTTGTAAACCTGATAAAGGTGGTGGGTTGGTTGTCTTTAGCACGACTGACTATCAGGCCCGACTAAATGAAGTATTACACTCAAACACTTATGAACACAGTTCGAGATCTGAAGTCAACAGGGCTTATAAGGTAATTAAAGACTGTATAGAAGAATTATTTATTGAAAGTAGAATTGACCAAAAAACATATGGATACTTAACTACCTCTTTTCCAAGATACCCGTGTATCTTTGGGATCCCTAAAATACATAAGAGCATTGACAACCCCCCACTTAGATTGTTGGTCGATAGAAGAGGCTCACCCACTTATTCCTGTGCTAAGATTGTTGATAGCATACTCCAGAAGTATGTACTCAAGGAAGACCAGATCTGTAAAGATTCATGGTCCTTCCTAGAGAGTATTAGATCAGTCGAATACAATGTTCACACGAATTTTCTAACTATTGATGTGAAAGATTTGTATAGTAGTATACCTCACAATATTGCACTTGAATGGGTGAGTCTGGTGTTAAAGAAACACAATGTTCCTGATAGAGAAATTTATCTTGTAACTATGCTTAGTGACCTCATTCTTTCCTACAATTTCTTTATGGCTTACAGCGAGTTTTATTTACAGAAGGTCGGAGTGGCGATGGGTTCCCCTTGTGGTGGGAGCATAGCCAATTTGGTTATGGCCCACTGGGAATCTGAATTTGTATTTTCTGACAATAATCAATATCGTGATAAGGTCATTTTTTACACTAGGTTTCTCGACGATATCTTTATTTTGATTAATGTTAATGAGGTGACCAGTAAATCAGTTCTACATTACTTTAACAACACCACTAATTTTTTAGAGTTTACACACTCTTTTTCAACTGACAGTATAGCTTACCTTGACGTTTTGTTAAGTAAAAACACCAAGTACAATTGCTACACTGCAAAGATTTACCGTAAGAAGACCTATTCCAACACTTTCTTACATTTTACTAGTTGCCATCCTTTTTTCCAAAAGAGGTCGGTCGTTAAAGGCCAATTAGTTAGGGCCTCTAGGATGGTCAGTTTAGATGATGACTTTAGTGATGAATGCGTAGTACTTAAAAACATGTTTTTACTACGTGGATACCCTGAATGCCTTTTGGACAACTTAATTAAGGAAATATCAGACAAAAGAAGCCAGTCAATTTACAAACCACTGCTCCCAGTGATTGACACTAGGATTTCTAGCCCTAGACATAGTACATGTAACTCTAACACTAACATTACACAAGGGAGTGAGCAAACCAATCCAGACTTTAAGGATGATGCAGCAACCACTATGTTTATTACAACTTTTAGTGTAGGTAGTAAGGTCTGCATCGATACCATCAACAAAAATTGGGAACTTTTTAAACTGTACCCTAACGTCTTTGATAAATTGGGTACTAGACCCAAGGTAGTTTTCAAGAAGGGGAGGAACATCAAAACGATTCTGGAGAGCAGCTTGCCCTCATCAGTGTTCAATGCTGGTATGTGGAAGTGCCAAAATTGCAATTACTGTAGGTATGTGGAAGAAGTGTCTTATTTTAATTTAAATGGCTTCTCTTACAAAATAAGACACAAATTTAACTGTAACTCTTCCTTTGTTATTTATTTAGCTAGGTGCACATTATGTCCGGCCTTCTACATCGGTAAAACCGAAAGAAGGCTTAGGGATCGAATTTACGAACATACATATGCTAAACTCAAACTTGACAATGCCCTAGCAAAACATACTTCAGTTTTCCATAGCCATACTTTTAAGTTTCTGGCTATCGACCAGGTCATTTGTGATAGCAGGGGGGGTCCTAGACCTTTGAAACTTGAAGAAGCTGAGTTAGTTTGGCAAATTAGGCTTAATGCGTATAGCCACCCTGGTATAAATGACTTGTGTTCAATTTCAAGCCTTTTGAAATTGAAAAGTTTAAAGAGATGATATTTACAATTTTTGTATTTACTTTTATTGTTTCACAACTTTACATACTTTTCAAAACTTTTGCTGTGTTGATTTTAAAAAAATAGTTTTATGATTTTAATTGATTTGCTTCACAATTGAGCATGTACCTTTAAATATGTATGAAGTAGGTTCAGCGTCTTACGTAAGAACAGGCTACTTATTTGAAATTCACAAATGGTTTGTCTGAATCCATTGTATGTTATTTCTGAAGTCGTCAGGTATTAACGCTGACGAAAAAGCGCTTTTAAAGATTTTATTTTGTTCATCCATTAAACTTGTCAGTCGCTGCTTCACTTGGTTTGTTTTTTCTTGGTTTGTCTGCCTTTCATGGTTTTTAGGTAATCAGTACATCCAGAAGAGAAATGGACCAGGGGCGAGAGGGGGGAGGGATTGAATAATGCAACAGTGAAGGGAAGGACTGTCCTTCCATTTCAGTGTTGCAGTATTCTTAACAATAGGAAGAATGCCAAAGCTCAGGAAGGAGAGAGGGTGGAGGAAGGACCAGCAGGCCCTAGCAAAACCAGCTCTAACTCTAGACATTCCAACCAACTTGCAGTGCTTAGCAAAGTCCAGGTAGCTGCCTCAAGAATAGAGTTAGTATCCACACCCTTGAAAAAAGCACCAGAAGAGGCCACAGCTCTAGTAGAATGAGCCTTAACAGAAGAAGGAAGGCTCTTATCATGCAAGGGATAACAAAAAAATGGCTTTAGAAATCGTTCCTTGGACACATCCAATCCTAAGGACCTAGGATAAAAGAAAACAAAGAACTGATCAGATTTACGAAAAGTCTTATCCAAATAAAATCTAAGTTGCCTATGCACATCCATCGTAGGTAGCATCTTCTCACTGGCAGATTGCAGAGAAGGGAAAAAAGTGGGCAAATGAATAGACTGATTAATGGACAACTCATTCATCACCTTGGGAATAAAATAAGGATCAATATATGCAAGGACACCCTGTCCTTACGAAACACCCAAAAAAAAAAAAAAAAAAGAGGACAAGCCATAAGGGCTTGAAGTTCAGACACCCATCTGGCAGAAATAAGGGCTAACAAAAGTACAGTCTCCCAAGAGCAATATCGCAAGGAAGCTGAAGCTGCAGACTCAAAAGCAGCCAGAGTCAATTTTTCCAAAACAAAATTAAGATTCCCAGGGAAGAGGAACAGGCTTCCTGGGAGGCATGATATGAAGGACATCTTTAAGGAATTGTTTAGACTTAAATCTAAAAGCTAAAGGAGGAGAAAATGGAAGACAAGGGGAGATAGCTGATAAGTGGGCCTTAACAGAAGAATAAGCCAATCCAGCAGTGAGCAATTCACACAGATAAGACAGAACCAAAGGAACATCCACAGAAAGTGGATCCAAGTTACAAGAAAGACACCAAACAGACAACCTCTTCCATTTAGATAAGTAGAATTTCTTAGTATTGTGTTTCCTGGCTTCCTGCAGGACCTTAAGTACATCCTCAGAAAAAAGGTGCCTATGTATAATCAAAATCTTATCACCCACAGTGTCAGTTGAAGAGTGGACAGGCGGAGATGGATGAGAGATACCTTGTCTTGTGTGAGTAGGTCCACCCTGTGAGGTATCTTTTGATGACTACCCTTGGACAAATGCAGAAGAGGGAACTAATGCTGTCTTGGTCAAAAGGGAGTCACCAACAAGATTTTGGGAGCATCCATGAATTTTAAACTGGACTTTTGAAATGAGATTAAGGGGAAGGAAAGCAAAATGAAACACCCCCTTCCAAGAAAAAAATAGGGTGTCCACCTTCCAAACCAAAGGACCTGGGACTCTGGCACAAAAAAAAGAGTAAGTTGTCTGCTCAGACAGGAGGCAAAAATATATATTTGAGGAGTACCCCACTGTTGGATAATTCCCAGAAACACATCCCTATCAAGCATCAATTCATTTGTTTGAGTTTAGGACATCCTCAGTGTGTCTGCCACAGTATTCTGACTTGAGGGAATGTAAACTGCCTGAAGAGTCACTTGATGCAGGATAGCAAGTTCCCACACCAGGAGAGCCAACTGATAAAGAAGAGAAGATCTTGTGCCCCACTGTTTGTTTACATACCACATCACTGTGGTATTGTCTGTAAAAAACTTGAGAGGTCATGGGGATAAGAGACAATGAAAATTCTGAAAAGGCAGCAGAAGAGCTCTCATCTCTGACAGTGATGTACTCTTCCTGACAAAGAGGCAACCAAACACACTGCACTTTTAGGAAGCCAAATGCTGCTCCCCATCCCACATCTGAAGAGTCTCTGAACAGCTCCTGAGAGGGAAGAGGGGGATGAAAAGGGAGCCCTGGATTTAAAGTCAATTGCTGAATCCACCACTGAAAATGTTTCTTGAGACAAGGCAGAAGGTGTGCATGTTGAAGCAAAAATTATTTTAGAAACCAGTGAAACTTTCTTGTGGAATTTGGCCAGATGGAGCATAGGAATTGTGAAGATTGGGTGAAGGCTGCCAGCCTAGTCAAATAGAATTTGATACATAACTCTATCATTTGTAAATATAAATGTAGAATACAGCCTTGTTTCTGAAATGAAAGAAAACACTGTAAAATGTGAACTTCAAGATTGCAGCAAATACCATTTTGATCTAGATAGTGGTGCTGAAGAGGCTAGCTGAACACATTCTTTCTACTGTTTTAACTTGGAGTAATTGCTAGTGTGTGCATGTGAAATGTCTTTCATTCCAGAGCAGGTGTTAAGATTGTTAAATAATGTAGCCTGTTGGCCTGGGAACTCCAGACTAAGTGTCAAAATGATGTAATGTGTATACTGGGGAAACCTAAGTGTCAAAATAATGTAATCTGGGAGGGCCCAGCAGAGATGTTTGTGAGTGATCTTAAAAACTATTGCTGAGAGAGAGACTGGAAGCATTTTGATCTTGATATCCAACTCTCCGCGCTGCCTTAAGCTCTCTTTATGAAAGTAAGTTATTTTAGAAGTATGCTTTCTTGTAGAAATAGCTAGGACTTTAAAGATTAGACTTGTGTTTTTCTGTTATGTCAGAACTGAAACAACCACGCAATGAATACTCAAGAGTTTAGATCACAACTGTTTTATTTCTTTTGTTGCCTTAGTTAGTCAAGGTGAGCAGGCAGCATGTCAGCAGAGCAGTATGGAAAGCTGACAAGGAGCCAGCTGGTGGAGATGTGCCAGGCTAGGGGACTGCTGCATGGAAACCTGAATAAGGCAGACCGGACTGCAGCCTTGGTTACAGCTGCATCAGAAAACAGCATAGAGAAGGACAATTAGACTGGCAGTGGAGATGCAATATCCTCAGAGAATGGACAGCTCAACCTTTCTGCGAAAAACAATAAGACTGGTAGTGGAGATGCACTATCTTCGGAGAATGGACATCTCAACCTTTCTGCAATGGACTTAAAAATCCAGCTGGAGCTAAAGAGACTTGAGTTGGAGGCCAGGCGTTTGGAAAAAGAAGTAGAAGAAAAGGAGCGTTAGAGGAAGCATGAGAGGGAAATGCTGACTCTTTGCCAGAGTCATGGAGGTAATGGGGGAAGGGAGTAACTGGACCCCAGAAGCACAACAGGTCAGTAAATTTCTTCCGCAGTTTAAAAAGGGGGATCATTTTGATAGCTTCATTCATATGTTTGAGAGGGTATGCAAACATTACAGTGTTGGCTAAAGACTCTGGGTACAGTTCTTGACCCCCTTACTCCATGGAAAAGCTGTAACTTGTACATCACAAATGCCTGACTCTGTCTGTTTTGATTATACTGCTGTACAAAAATGTATTTTAGAATGTTTTAAGCGAACACCTGAAATGTATAGGAAAAAGTTTCTTGAGCATAGACGCAAGGCAGATGAAAATGTATGTGAATATGTTGCTGAACAGAGCACTTATTTTCATAGCTGGGTGAGTGGATGTCAGGCCACCACTTCTGAAGGGCTGGCAGACCTTTTGGTGAGGGAACAAGCTCTTAGCACTTTGCCTGACATGACAAGAGGATCTGGGTAGCTGATAGACAATGTGCTACTTCAGATGAGTTGGGGAAGAAGGGAGACCTATACCTGGCAAGCAGGGCAGCCCTGCACAGGAAGGGGACCCCCAGTACTGTTCATGGGTCTAAAGGAACCCATGGTGGGCAGCACAGACTGCCCCAAAAGAATCTTCCAATAGCAGGGGGAAGGCACTAGACCAGGTACACATCCAGGAGCTAGGGTTAAATGTTTTGAATGCAACCAGTGGGGCCATGTGGCATACAGGTGTCCACGGAGGTAAGGTGGGGAACCAAAGGTGAGAGACCAGTAAGTGGGAAATACAAAATGCCAATAGTAGGTTGTCTTGGGACAACAAGGGTACCAAATACCACCAGAGGCTATATCCTATTGTAGTGCATGGCAAAGAAGCCATTGCCAAGAGAGAGACAGCCTCTGATATAACCATTGCAAACCCTGCAATGGTTACAGAGGGGCACTACTTGCCTGGGCAGTCCACTCCAGTCAGGGCTTTAGGAAGGATCCCATTCCAAATAACTTTGGCTAGGTTTCACCTTGACTGGGAGGGTGGAAAAGGAAGCCAGCAAGTAGGTGTGTTTGAGGATATACATGCAGATGTTCTGATAGGGAATTATTTTGATAGTGCAGTACCCTGTGCTTGTGCAGTTACACACAGTCAGGCTTGGAGGCAAGCATGTAAGTCTGGTAGCCTGGGGGAGACCCAGACAGACTGCATACTTGCAGCCAGGACTAATGAGGTGGTTGCTTCAGGGAGGAAGCTATGCAGTAGCAGTGAGACTGAATGTGAGCCACAGCTCCTTGTGGGTACTGATGGTCCCTTGGACAGAGTGACTGAAAAGGGAGAGGTGAGTAGTAGTACCCAGGCTGACAGTGAGGCACCACTGTCAGAGGATGCCAGACTTCCTGTGGCAGGGGAGCTGGGAAGAGTTACAAGGACAGAGTTGAGACAGGGAGGCACCCGATTCTCAAGGGAAGTGTGAATCTGTATACTGGGACAAAAGGTTACTATACAGAGAGTGGACCCCTGAGAGAGGAATAGAAGGTGAGAGAGCACAGCAGATGGCAATGCCTAGAGCCTATCGTCTGGTGCTTCTAGCCATAGCCCATGATATTCCCTTTGCAGGTCATATGGGCATAAAACGTACAAAGAGGCATATTATGCAGAACGTCTATTGGTCTGGAATTTCCAGAGATGTAACAGGGTACTGCTGGACCTGTGAGCAGTGCCAAAAGGTAGGCAAGGCAGGAGACAAGGTGAGAGCTCCTTTGATGCCTTTTTCTGTGACTGAGGAGCCATTTCAAAGGGTAGCTATGGATATTGCGGGTCCTCTGATTACCCCAAGTTCCACAGGGAAAAAGTATATCTTAGTGGTAGTGGATTATGCTACACAATACCCTGAGGCAGTGGCTTTGTCTTCCATTGAGGCAGAGAAGGTGGCAAATGCTTTGCTAGAGATTTTCAGCAGGGTAGGTTTCCCAAAGGAAATACTGCCTGACAGAGGTGACAATTTTATGTCAGACCTGCTGGCTTGTCTGTGGAAGTCCTGTGGGGTGAAGCACATGAAGACCACCCCCTACATTCCCCAGACTAATGGTCTTGTTGAGAGGTTAAACTCTACAATCAAGTCCATGCTACGGGCATTTGCAGATCAGTTTAAGAGGGAGTGGGACTCTATATTTAATTCAAGATGAATGGGAAGGTGAGTGAGAGTCTCACAAGGAGTCTGTTGTGGCATATGTCCTGAACCTCAGGACAAGGCTCAGGGAACTCATGGGCCTGGCCCAGGAGAACCTGGCAGAACTCCAACAACAGAAAAAGGTGTGATATGACAAGAATGCTCGAGCTAGGGAATATGCTGTAGGGCAGCAGGTAATGTTCTCATTCCTGTCAGACACAACAAGCTGCAAGCAGCTTGGGAGGAACCCTGCAAGGTTGTAAGAAAGTTAAGTGATGTTAACTACATAGTGGAAGTGCTAGGCAGACGGCAGGAGCACAAATTGCACCATGTTAACATGATGAAACCTTACCATGATAGGGAGGCCATTGTGCTGAGCATTTGCAGTGGACTGCAGGAGGAGTCCGAGGGAGATTTGAGGACTGAACTCCTCAGTGAGGCTCAGGCTGACACCTCGGTGGAAGGGGTAGCAATGCTCCAGCAGCCATCTCCTACCCAGGTTCGAGAAATCCGAGCAGTGTTGCAGAAGTTTGGGGCATGTTCACCGGGAAACTAGGGAGCACCCACCTGGTGCAGCACCAGGTGGATACATGACCCCAAAGGCCTATTAGGCAGGCCCCTTATAGGGTGCCTGAGAGAGTCAAACAGACTCTGTGGGACGAGGTACAGGAGATGTTGGAACTAGGGGTGATTCATGAGTCCAACAGTCCCTGGGCCTCCCCAGTGGTACTGGTGCCAAAAAAGGATGGCAACACCAGATTCTGTGTGGATAACAGGAAATTAAACAGTCACACAGAGGCAGATGCGTACCCTATGCCTAGGACAGATGAGGCCCTAGAGCAGCTGGGTGGGGCTAAGTACCTTACAACCATTGATCTTACCTAGGGTTACTGGCAGGTGCCTTTGACTCCCAGTGCTACAGAGAAGTCAGCCTTTGTGACTCCTTTTGGCTTGTATGAGTTCACAAAGATGCCCTTTGGGATGAAGAATGCCCCAGCGACTTTCCAGAGGCTGGTATATCATATCTTAGCAGGAGCAGGGAGGTTTGCCCTTGCTTACATGGATGATATTGCTATCTACAGCTATTCCTGGCAAGAGCACCTTCAGCTTGTCAGGGAGGTGCTGGGCAGACTACAGAGGGCAGGGCTGACCATTAAGCCGAGCAAATGTCAGGTGGGTATGGCAGAGGTCTCCTACCTAGGACAGAGTGGGGAGTGGTAAGAAAAGGCCAGAACCTGCCAAAGTGGAAGCCATTCAGGCATGGCCTGCACCTGTTGTCAATAAGGTGAGAGCATTCTTAGGGACAGCAGGGTACTACAGAAAGTTTGTTCCTAATTATAATACCATAGCTGCTTTCCTCATAGACCTGACAAGGAAGAACAGGCCAGATAAGGTAGTGTAGACCCCAGCATGTGAGCAGGCATTTCAGAAGCTTAAGGAAGTTTTGGGAGGACCCTCTGTGTTAGCCAGTCCAGATTATAGCAAAGAATTTCTTGTGCAGGTGGATGCCTCAAAACTATGGAGTGGGGGCTGTACTTAGCCGGATTTCTTCATAGGGAGAAGAGCACCCAGTGCTTTATCTCAGTCGTAGGCTCCAACCCAGGGAAGAATGCTATGCAGTGGTAGAAAAGGAATGTCTAGCCATAGTGTGGGCACTACACAAAACTTCAGCCTTATCTGTATGGTAGAAAATTCACTGTGATGACAGATCACAACCCTCTAACATGGTTAAACAGAGCCAGTCAGCAAAATGCCAAGTTGCTAAGATGGTGCCTGGGGTTGCAAGCATATGATATTTCAGTGCAGCACCGCAGTGGGGGTAGCAATGCCAATGCAGATGGGCTCTCAATACAGGGAATGGGGTGAGGTACACCCAAATAGACCTGACACTCTCAAGCAATGTTCCTCAAGGGGCACTTGAAAAACTTGCTTGAGTTCCATGGGGGGAAGAGATGTGAAGACTGGAGGAAGATGGTTGAAGGCTGCCAGCCTAGTTAAATAGAATTTGATACATAATTCTATCAATTGTATAAACAAATGTAAAATTCAGGCTTGTGTTTTTAAATAAAAGAAAACACTGTAACATGTGAACTTCAAGATTGTTGCAACATTGCCATCTGCTGTAAGGAAAACCAAGCCAAGTATTTCAAATGTTTCTTTTGAAGTTGAAACAATCTTATGAATCTCTTTGATGTTTACAAGTCGACTCCAGTGAGTCTGGATGAAGGTTTCAGGCCCATTGTTTTAAGGTTAAAGTTAAGGGCCAGAATTTGCATGTGGGAGGTGCTTTATTGCTCGGGTTTCTGCTAGAGTGTATATGTGAAATGCCTTTTATTGTTGTAGTCTCCTGAGAAGGTGTTAGCTTGCTAAATAATGCAGTTTGTGGCCTGGGAACTCCAGACTAAGTGTCAAAATGATGTAATTTGGGAGGGCCTTAGAGAGCTGTTGGTTAGTGTTTAAAAACTATCGTTGAGTGAGAGACTAAAAAGCATTTTGATCTTGGACATCTAACCCAGCACTGCTTATGCTTTATGTATGTAAGAAGGATTATAGCACTGCGATTTCTCTTAGGAATACTTAAACATAGAAGAAAGTTAGACTAAGTAGTTTTCTTTGACATCAGACCTTTCCTACTGTATTATTTTAAGTTTCTGTGTGATCTCTGAACTCTTAGATATCTCTGTGGTGTAGTAGTATTGTCTTGTGTTTTAATTATTTATTAGTAAATATTTTAAAAACCTTTACCTGTGGCTGGTTTGTATAGAGAAGTAGGCTCTAGTATACATTGCATATTTAGAGAGTTCATTGTAATATGCCACTCTAAAATAAGCCTTAGACTGAATAGTCACATTACCAATTGGATAATAATATTGCACAGTAATAATTGGACACCCTTTCAAGGGCCTTTGGGTAGTTGATAATTATATTAAGCTGGTGGTGGCAGTAATTACTACCATATAGTCTGGGTAAAGGGGCACAGCTGGAGAATCTGTGTCAGCCTTTTCCAGGAGTGTCCGTGAAGTTGTATAAGTACGTATCTCAAATTGTGGGTGTGCGTCAGCTACCTGGACAGGGCCACGAAGCACTGGTTGGACAGAGAGGGTTACTGGAGGTTTTAGCTTGCCCAGCTAGGCTGAGACCTGGACCCTACAGATGTGCCAGTGGGGAGTCTTATTGGGTATCTGGTGAGCAAGGGAGCAACCAGCCCCAGACTGACTGTGATCTCTGTGTGCACTTAAGGGAAATTGTATTTTACTGTGTGTATAAGTCATCCTTTCCTCTTCTAGGAGACGACCTTCCTGGTGTTAGTGGTGAGGATTGAGACTCCTTGATTGTTGGGCCAGGGCACGGTCATCACAGGTAGCTATGGATATTGTGGGTCCTGTGAGTACCCCAAGTTCCACAGGGAAAAAGTATATCCTAGTGGTAGTGGATTATGCTACACAATACCCTGAGGCAGTGGCTTTGTCCTCCACTGAGACAGAGAAGGTGGCAACTGCTTTGTTAGAGATTTTCAGCAGGGTGTTTCCCAAAAGAAATACTGACCGAGGTGCTAATTTCATGTCAGACCTCCTGGCTTGTCTGTGGAAGTCCTGTGGGGTGAAGCAAATGAAGACCACCCCCTACCATCCCCAGACTAATGGTCTTGTTGAGAGGTTAAACTCTACAATCAAGTCCATGCTACGGGCATTTGCAGAAAAGTTTAAGAGGGAGTGGGACAAATATTTGCCCCATCTGTTGTTTGCTTACAGAGAGGTTCCCCAGGAATCCACAGGTTTTTCACCCTCTGAGTTGCTGTACGGGCATAGGGTGAGGGGATCTCTAGATTTAATTTGAGATAAGTGGAAAGGTGAGTGCGAACCTCACAATGAGTCTGTTGTGGCATATGTCCTAATCCTCAGGACAAGGCTCAGGGAACTCATGAGCATGCCCCAGGAGAATGTGGCAGAAGCCCAACAACAGAAAAAGGTGTGGTATGACAGGAATGCTCGAGCTAGAGAGTATGCTGTGGGGCAGCAGGTAATGGTTCTTATTCCTGTCAGACACAACAAGCTGCAAACAGCTTGGGAGGGACCCTACAAGGTGGTAAGAAAGGTAAGTGATGTTAACTACATGGTGGAACTGCTAGGCAGAAGGCAGGAGCACAAATTGTACCATGTTGTGCTGAGCATTTGCAGTGGATTGCAGGAGGAGTCTGAGGGAGATCTGGGGACTGATCCCCTCAGTGAGGCTCAGGCTGACACCTCGGTGGAAGGGTAGCAATGTCCCAGCTGCTATCTCCTACCGAGGTTCGAGAAATCCAAGCAATGCTGCAGCAATTTGGGGACATGTTCACAGGGAAACCAGGGTGCATCCACCTGGTGCAGCATCAGGTGGATACAGGACCCCAAAGGCCTATTTGGCAGGCCCCTTATAGGGTGCCTGAGAGTCAGACAGACTCTGAGGGAAGACGTACAGGAGATGTTGGAACTAGGGGTGATTCAAGAGTCCGACAGTCCCTGGGCCTCCCCAGTGTTGCTGGTGTGAAAGAAGGATGGCAGCACCAGTTTCTGTGTGGACTACAGGAAATTAAATGGCCACACAGAGGCAGATGCTTACCCCATGCCTAGAACAGGTGAGGCCCTAGAGCAGCTGGGTGGGGCTAAGTATCTTACAACCACTGATCTTACCAAGGGTTACTGGCAGGTGCCCTTGACTCCCAGTGCTAGAGAGAAGTCAGCTTTTGTAACTTATTTTGGCTTGTATGAGTTCAGAAAGATGCCCTTTGAGATGAAGAATGCCCCAGCGACTTTCCAGAGGCTGGTAAATAATATCCTAGCAGGAGGGTTTGCCCTTGCTTACCTAGATGATATTGCCATCTACAGCCATTCCTGGCAAGAACACCTTCAGCGTGTCAGGGAGGTGCTGGGCAGACTACAGAGGGCAGGGTTGACCATTAAGCCAAGCAAATGTCAGGTGGGTATGGAAGAGGTCTCCTACCTAGAACAAAGAGTGGGGAGTTGACGTCTTTGAGGCAGTCACCAAAGCCATAGATGAGGGTAAGGTGGTTCACACAGCCTATCTTGACCTCGCCAAGGCTTTCGACACAATTATAGCTAAACTCACTAAACTAGGTATAAATCCATACATCACAAGATGGGTTACCAACTGGCTCACTGACAGAACCCATACTGTAAAAGTTGCAGATTCCAAATCTGACCTCAAAGCAGTGACAAGTGGAGTACCACAGGGTTCCGTCCTGGGACCTCTCCTGTTTGGTATCTACTTCTCTGAAGTATAGGCTAAAACAGAAGGCCTCTGGCTAACGAAGTTCGCAGATGACTGCACACTAGGAGCCATAGTCAAGTCCCCAAATGATGTGGACATCCTACAGAAGGGCCTCACTGAGACAGATGCCTGGTGTCAGAGCCATGGCCTCAAGCTCAATGCCAAAAAGTGCAGTGTTATCCCCTTTGGTAAAAACTCTGTACCCATGAACTGCCACATAGGCAGCAATCTACTTAACACCGAATGCGTGATAAGAGACCTTGGGACCCAGGTGGACAGTAGACTCTCCTTTGACAGTCACATCGGCACAGTAGTCAGGAAGTCCTTCTACGTGGCACACCTCATCATAAAAGGGTTCTCATCCAGGAAAAAAGAGGTCATTGTTCCCCTCTACTCGACACTCATTAGACCCATTATAAAGTACAACGCCCCTTTTGGAATGTACCTCACAAGACATCTGCAGTAGCTGGAAAGGCCACAGAAGTACCTCACAAATAGGATTACTGGCCTCAAACAAATGCCCTACACGGACCGCCTCAAAAAACTCCAGCTTTACTCCATAGCATATCGCTTAATCTGAGGTGATCTCTGCCTAACATATAAAGCTATGTCAAACCCATGCTACAACTAAAGAAATCCCAATCTCTCCGAGCTACACGCTCTGGGGACCTAAACCTTGTCACCACAATAAACAGAACATGCTGGAGGGATAGATTCCTGTCCCAGAGACTTCTCATACTCTGGAACAGGCTACCCATCTATGTCAAGCAAAGTTCTTCATTAGCACTTTTCAAGAAAAATCTTGATGAGTGGATGGGAAATAGGAAATACACCCCGGGGATCACTTCTGCGTCTCTGCTCGACAGTGGCACAGGGAAATAACTTTCTTGGGTGGCATAAGCCAGGGAACCTTGTTGGCTAGGCTTACGTAGGCCCTTGGGCAGATAGCCTAGTACCTACCTATGAACCTATGAGTGGTAAGATAAGGCCAGAACATGCCAAAGTGGAAGCCATTCAGGCATGGCCTGCGCCTGTTACTAAAAAGCAGGTGAGGGCATTTTTAGGGACAGCAGGGTACTACAGAAAGTTCGTCCCCAGTTATAGTACCATAGCTGCTCCCCTCACAGATCTGACAAGGAAGAACAGACCAGATAAGGTAGTGTGGACCCCAGCATGTGAGCAGGCATTCCAGAAGGTTAAAGAAGATTTGGGAGGATCCCCTGTGTTAGCCAGTCTAGATTTCACCAAAGAACTTCTTGTGCAAGTGGATGCTTCGAACTATGGATGGGGGCTGTACTTAGCCAGATTTCTTCAGAGGGGGAAGAGCACCCAGTGATTTGTCTCAGTCATAGGTTCTAAACCAGGGATGAATGCTATGCAGCCATAGAAAAGTAATGTCTAGCTATTGTGTGGGCACTGCAGACACTTCAGCCTTATCTGTATGGAAGAAAATGTACTGTTATGACAGATCACAACCCTCTAACATGGTTAAACAGAGCCAGTCAGAAAAATGCCAAACTGCTAATATGGAGCCTGGGGTTGTAAGCATATATGTCAGTGCAGCACCGCAGTGGAATTGGCAATGCCAATGCAGATGGGCTCTCAAGACAGGGAATGGGGTGAGGTACCCTCAGACAGATCTAACCCTCTCAAGCAGCGTTTATCAAGGGTCACTTGAACAACTAGCTTGAGCTCTCCGGGGGGGGGGGGGGGATGTGAAGATTGGGGGAAGATGGGTGAAAGCTGCCAGCCTAGTCAAATAGAATTTGAAACATAATTCTATCATTTGTAAATATAAATGTAGAATACAGCCTAGTTTCCTAAATGAAAGAAAACACTGTAAAATGTGAACTTCAAGATTGTAGCAACAATGTAGCAACATTGCCATCTGCTGTAAGGAAAACTAAGCCAAGAATTTCACATCTGTTCTTTTGAAGTTAAAACTATGTCTTGTATACCCTTTTGATCTAGATAGTGGTGCTGAACAGGCTAGCTGAACACATTCTTTCTGTTGTTTTAACTTAAGGAGTAATTGCTAGAGTGTACATGTGAAATGTCTTTTATTGTTAAGTTTCCTGAGCAGGTGTTAGACTGATAAATAATGTACCCTTGTTGGCCTGGGAACTCCAGACTAAGTGTCAAAATGATGTAATGTGTATACTGGGAAAACCTAAGTGTCAAAATGATGTAATCTGGGAGGGCCCAGCAGATAGGTTTGTGAGTGATCTTAAAAACTATTGCTGAGAGAGAGACTGGAAGCATTTTGATCTTGATATCCAACTCTCAGCACTGCCTTATGCTCCCTTTATGAAAGTAAGTTAAGTATGTTTTCTTGTAGAAATAGCTAGGACTATAAAGATTAGACTTGTGTTTTTCTGTTATGTCAGAACTGTACTACAGAATTATTTTAAGTTTCTGTGTGATCTCTGAACTCTTGGATAGCACTGTGGTGTAGTAGTATTGTCTTGTTTGTTTTTTATTATTAAATATTTTAAAAACCTTTTACCTGTGGCTGGTTTGTGTATAGTTAAGCTCTAGAGTACATTGCATATTTAGAGAGTTTATTGTACAAGGCCACTCTAATAAGCCTTAGACTGATTAGTCACACTTACCAATTGGATAATAATAGTAATAATAATAATAATAATTGGACACCCTTTTAAGGGCCTTTTGGTAGCTGATAAGTATTAGCTGGTGGTGGCAGTAATTACTACTGTATAAGTCTGGGTAAAGGGGCACAGCTGGAGAATCTGTGTCAGCCTTTCCCAAGAGTGTCTGTGAAGTTGTATAAATACTTATCTCAAAGTGTGTGGTGTGTCAGCTACCTGGGCAGGGACATGAAGCACTGGTGGGACAGAGAGGGCACTGGAAGTTGGCTTGCCAGCTAGGCTGAGATCTGGACCCTATAGCTGTGCCAGTGGGGAGTATTACTGGGAACCTGGGGAGCAAGGGAGCAACCAGCCCCAGACTGACTATGATCTCTGTGTGCACTTAAGGGAAATTGTACTTTACTGTGTGTATTTGTTATCCTTTCCTCTTATATGAGATGCTCCTCACTGGTGTTAGTGGTGAGGATTGAGACTCCTTGATTGCTGGGCCAGGGCACAGCCGTCACAGGAATGGTGGAGACTATGAACCCCCCGAGCTCTTAGAAATTTGCTGGCTGTTACAGAGGCCAGAGGAGGAAGAATTTGAAAAAAGGAAATGAGTGTTAAGGCCTTGGGGAGAGGCAGGGATGCCAGCATAAGCACAGTCTGGATCCTGCACCCCAGAAAAATATGGTCTTGAGAAGGAGTCAGAAAAGCCTTTTTGAAATTTATTGTGAACCCCAAGCTTTGCAGAGGGGAAATTTCAAAATGAAGATTTTGCAACAGCATCTCTGGAGAGGATGCCTGAAACAGGTCATCATCCAAGTAAGGAAAGACTTGAATCCCCTGAAGCATGCAGAAAGCAATCATGGGAGCAAAGCATTTAGTGAATTCCCTTGTGGCAGCATAAAGGCCAAAGGACAAAGCAAAGAACTGAAAATGCCAGGAAGCAACAGAGGAACATAAAAACTTCCTGAAAATGGGAGGAATAGGGATGTGGAGATCAGCAGAGACTCCATAAAAGCCTGAAGAAGCAAAATAGGGAATAAAGTCTGAATGGACAACATTTCAAAAGGCGGGCACCTTCAGAAAAGTGTTTATATGAGAGAGGTCTAGAATTGGTCTCCAGGTACCCTCTTTCCTGGGCATAAGAAACATCCTGGAGTAACCCCCCCCCCTTTGGGACACAGGTACCCCTTGAATAGTACCCTAAGTCAAAAGATCTCAAAGCACCCTTGGAAAGGAGGAGAGTTGTTCCTGAGTGGGTTGTGGAATTCCAATAAAAGGAGAAAGGGATTTCCAGACCATGAAGTACCCCTGGCAGATAATGGATAGAATGCAGGAATCCTGAGCAATCTTTAGCCAAACAGGAAGAGAGAGAGATAGGTGAAGAGAAACAGGAATGTGGCTGGAAAGAATAAGATAATCAGACAGCACCTGGTTTATCAGGAAAAGGAGACTTCTGAGGTACAGAAGTCTAAGTAACCTTTGCAGGAGGAGCACGCTTGCCACCCTTTTTACTCTTAGGAGGAGGGTGAGACTGCCTGCGAACAAAGGCTGGCTTATTGGGGTAGTTTCTCTGAAATTTAGGCATATGAAAAACAAACATATGTTTAAGTTCCTGTAAAGTCTTGCCCTTATCATGAAGGGACTTAAACAAATCAGCAGCAGCCTCGCTAAACAAGTGTTTATTATTTAGAGAAGCATCCATCAACTTAGCCTTAATATCATCAGGCAAAGGTTAAAGCTGAAGCCAAGAATACCTTCTTATCACTGACCCAAAAGCAGCGGCCCTAGAAGGAGCATCTGCTGCATCATAACTACACTTGATGGAATGACAAGCCACCTGGGAGGAAGCCCCTAAAAGGGAAAGGGCAGAAGTTTTACCTTCAGAGTCTGGAAGATCAGAAATCACCTGACAGGCCTGGGAAAGCATAGCTGGGAAAATCCATCTGCAGCTCATAATACCATTTTTTATCTCAGAAACTTGAGCACAATCCCATTTAAGGAATTCAGTCATCCTAGAGATAGTGTCCCCAAAAGAAATTTCTTCAAAAGGAATCATCAGGACTGGGAGAGTCCTCCTCTGATCTACAATCCAAAGGAGAAGGAATCTGGGAGGAGTAAACAAGGGATTCCTTATCTGAATCTGCCTCCTCCTCAGAAGAAGAATCCTGTTCTCTGGGTCTCTTAAGGGGGGGGGGGTAGAGGAACAAGTGGAACAGGAACAGAAACTCCCTGAGGATGATTTAAAGCCATCAAAGCACTAAACAATCCCTAAGTGAATGACTGCAATTCACTTTGTGGATCCTTAGGAGCAGAGTAAATAGGCCAAGTCTTCTGCATTTTCTTTAAGAGGACGTCCACCTTAAAAAATTTGGAAGGCTCCGACGCCATGCAGCATTCAATAATTGTAGCAGGGACTTCTTTTCTGACTAAAATTTGGGAAACACCCCAGACCCCTCAGAAATAATCAGCCATAGTTCCCCCTGAACATCCGAAATAGACATCTGCAATGTCTCCTTGGACGTGCTTTAGATCAGAACCCCATCAGCCTCCAACTTGGTCATGGTAGAAGAATCCAACAATGAAGATGGGCGAACCTCCAAACTATCACTCACTTTGGAAGGTACATCTGGCACAGGCTGAACAGCAAAAGATTCCAGCCTAGGTTACTTGGCCTTCTTCCTAGACGGCTTCCCCTAGGAGTGGTAAGATGCCTCCATTATGTCTTTAGCCAGAAGCTTAAAATGTTGACTGTCAAGATAAAGCACCAAAAAAAGACAGCCAACTATGAAGGGGTTTAGGAACAAAGGCCTGACATCAGAACAGGACATATGGTTATGCAAAGTGCCAAGGCAAAACAGATACTGTTTGTGATGTCTTTATGGGGAATCTGTCTCCCACACTGGCATTTACCCTTCTTGGATGACATGAAACTCCACACGCAACAAAATAGCAAAAGAAAGATCAGACAAAAAAAACTCCAATGGGGCACTTATCTGCAATGACGTCTTGAACCAGCAATAGAATAGGCATTCAGGCCAACAATCAAAAGATGGCATTCGGACTATTGGCAAAGATCTAAGGATGGAACTTCTGGATGTCAACTTTATGCCCAATGCTACATGAGAAGCATGCATGTGACGTACGGTATACCTTAAAGTAACACAAGGCTTTGGTACACTGGCCAGACGTCGGGTCGCCCTTGGCAGGAGATCCCTATTATAAACAATACCACAACAGTGAAATGGAAGGACATGTACAGTTATTAATGTCTATACTGAAGAGGAGTAATGGCATTATGACTTTAGTGAGAAAAATAAATTGGGAGCCTTACTGTTGTAGGCAGATTGCTGAGCAACTCCCAGAACACTGAACCTAAAAGCTCAACTGCCTTCTGTAACAGTGGCCAAACTCAGAGAACAACGAGAAGGTTAGAGTTGTGTTTTTTCATTTCCTTCCTCTTCAAGCTTGCACAATCTTGTTTACATACATACATACACACACACGTACAGATATATGTATGTATATATATATATATATATATATATATATATATATATATATATATACATCAAACACGTTGATTGACTGGATTAATCTTATTAGGCTAGTAGCCTGTTTTCAGGGAAGACTCAAAATGGAATTCTTACTACTAAGGAAATTTTGGCCAATGAATCGAGGAGCATCCCCTACTCGGCATTGTTGTCAGTGGGATCCATTATCCTCTTTCCATTCCAGGTGCAGAGGAAGCCCGGGGAAACAGGAAGGCAGATGGAGAGAGAAGGAGGGATGGAGTAGAGAAAGATAACAAGAAGAAAGAAAACATCAAGACAGAAGAATGTGTGCTGGATTCTGAGGAAATGTTTCAAAGAAACCTGTCTGATGGAGATCAGCAAATGATGGATATATAATTACAAATCTACAGTCAGGAGGGTTGTGGGATGATTTACTTAAAAAGACATGGTGCACAGTGAGCCAGAAGATGAAGGAGATGTTTCCTTGGGGGGGGGGGGGTATTATGTAAAAAATACAAAAGGATGATGCAGAGATGATCCTGAAGAATAATGGTAAGATAGAAAACATATGCAGAGAAAGTAAAACAAAGCAAAAGTGGAGAAGCAGAAAAGAAGGCAGAAGAAAATGAAAAACAGAAGTACATGGTAAGGATTCAAAGTAAAGAAGACAAAGAATTGGACAGGTATGAAGTGTGGAACAATTTAATAGCCCCTTTGGGCATAAAAGCACATGAGGTAAGAGCATTTATTCTTATTAACAAAGAGACATTTTGTAACATTATATTTGAGACTGTTTTTTTCAATGGAAAATTTTCTTTGAGAATATGATTACCCATGACATCTTTGTGTGATAAAAGCATTTAACAGGGAAATAAAAAAGAAGATTCATGGACAGTTTCAAACAGAGGTAGAAAGAGATACTTGGAAAGGACACCTGAACGCTTTATGTAAAGAGGTACTGGACATTGCAAAATGACAAAAGGGTTTTATGGACTGGTAGCTGGAATTGTAATATTGTGTTAAAAATAGAAAGATAAAATTATACATCTACCAACATGATAAATGTGGAGGAGAACAGGGGTATTGTAAAATACTGGGGACAACCAAAAACTTTTTTTTTTGGAGGGGGAGAAGGATATTTGATAAGTAACTAACACAAGAAAATGTTATATTTGTGAGGAAACGGGACATGATGCAAAAAATGTGTTTAAATGTTATAAATTTAACAACATTAGACATTTACGGATGGATTGCAAAAATGAAAATAACAGTAAGGGAAAAGAAAGAAAAAAATGAACAAAGAGAAAAAAAAATTAGTAGTAGTAGAAATAGAAGAAAAAATGGATGAAACATAATAAATAGGACATAGAAGAAGGCTCTGAAATAAGTGAAGACAAAATGGGAGATAGTAAAAGAGAAAAAATTCTATTGGTAAAAGACAGAAAAAAGAAAATTTAAAGGGATAAGTACAAAAAAAAAATAAATAAAATGGATAAAAAAAGAATACATACAGCTGTCTGACTCAGACACAAAGTATACGGATTCTCTCCTTTGAGAAGGAAACTGTTTAGGCTTAGAATGGCCTATTCAGAAAGCTAGCCTGTAATAAGCTATGAACTTATGAAACCATGCATCAAAGGAAAAGGGGAAATCAAAATTTTAGAGTGCTTTCTGCAAATGTGAATAGTATTAAGAATATTATAAAAAAAACAACAAAGCAAGAAGCATCCACAGGAACTAAACACAGCAGATAAAATTCACGAACTCCAAGTAACCACTGAACAGTTCATGTAAAACAATACTAAAACGCGGACTTCCACAAGCAGCTTAAATTTATTGGAGAGTTAGCGCTTTCACCATAAAGGCTTCATCAGACTAGAAAACATACAAATCATCAAGTGTTTTGTAACATGTCAAATCATTGATCAAACCAGCATCTGACATCATTCAATGCTGGGTAGTCACAATATGCAGAGTGCAGATTTTTGTCAGAAAGCACTCACAAAGTTGGTACAATACAATCATCTGAATGTTTCAGACACAAGAAAAATTATTAGCAATGTGTCCAATATTAAAATAAAAACATATAAAGTCAGTAAGCTATTCAAAATTCTATTAGTGCCTAACCACTATAGTCCTATACACTCAACTGCTTACAATAAACCTAGTCACTGTTACAGCTAACTACGATAATATATTAATATATTTAACAAACTAACTTAGAAAACATGTATAGCCTATATATATCTATATGTGATCTATATATATATAAATATAAAAAAGAACAAAAAACATGACCGTGCTAAAAAATATGATAAGGAAAAAAGAGACATATCAAGTTACTTAAGCAGATTAGTAAAGGGAGATGGCAGTGTAATGAGAGAAATAAATGCAAAAGGAGAAATATAAACAGCTCACAAAAAAATTATGAGTAGCGTAGTAAAATATGTACAAGAAATACTTAAAGAAAAAAGTAGTAAAAAAGTTAACAGAAAGAGAGAATAAAGAGTTGGAAAAGGAGATTTCTTTAAATGAGCTAGATAAAGTATTAGGACAAGTAAATATAGGTTTGGTCGCAGGTTCAGATGAAATAAGGTACGAAATTTATAAAATTTTAAGGGAATGCACTCTTTGCATTAGTTATGAGCGTGATGGTATGTGAACTAAATTACAAAATGAAGGAAGTAGGGTACATAACACCTGAAGAGTTAAGACTTCAAGATAAGTTAACATACTCATATGACATTAATAATTGCAAAAAAAACTGGATAAAAGAAATAATTTGCAAAAAAGAGTGCTTGAAGATGATAGGGATGAATTTAAATAAAAAGAAATGTAAAAGTTTAGGTGATGTAGTACAGATCAGGGGTATACATTTTATAATGAAATAAATTTCTGTGTTAGCTATAAAATTTAGGAATAAAGTTGCAAGTAGAATTCAATGGGAAAAAACAATAGAAGAAATAAAGCAAACAAGTCTTTTCTGGAGAACATATAAATTACCATTCAAAAAAGAGACTTATTTGGCAAATTCAGTACTGAATGTAAAAATAACATACTTAGCAAGTGTAGTTATGTTGCCAACAGTATCTAAAAAGGAATTATTGCAAATATTTTTTTTTTCATTTATATGGGGGGCTCAAGATTAAACCCAGTAAAATGAGAAGTTTTGTATGTAAATAAAGGAGGAGGTGGTTTAGGGTTAATTAACTCTGTGGTATTGGCTACTTCATTAAATTTGCACAAAATGTTAAAGTAAATAAATGAAAAAGATGAGGGATTAGTAGTAAAACTGTATAAACATAAGTATGATAAATTTTGGGGTATGGTAAAAAAAAAAAGAGAAAAAGTGTGTATAAATGAAGAAACAAAATGTTACCAAGAAAAATAACTTTGTGCAAAATAAAAACTGATACTATAAAAAAGATAGAAAAGCATGGTATAAGAATGTAATAATAAAATATTACTATGTAAAACCATGGTAAAATCTAACAGATGAAAAAATAAAACTATAAAAATAAGAAGCTAATGGTGTAATCAGAAAGTAGAATGTCAAGATGTTTTGTGGAGACTGGTAATAGATAAATTGCCATTAAAAGAAAATATGCCATATAAAAAGAAAAATGATACAACATATTACATTGTCAAGAAGAAGAAACTATAGAACATGTGCTCTGAAACGTAAAAGAGTAAAAAAGTTATGGGGAAAACTATGTAAAGAAGATTTTTGAAGATATAAAAGAAATGGATAAAATAAACATAGATATGATTAAATATGGATATTATAGAAACAGAGATAAATAATATGTCAAAAGATTAGATGAAAAAGTTATTTTATATTATATGGGTTATATGACATGAAAGGATAAATGAAATTATGTTTAATGGTAAATGAATTTTAGCAACAATATTAAGTAAAATCAGATGATGGTTCTGGAAAAAGGAGTAGGGGTCTAATATGGATGAACATTTAGCATGACTGTATAAATAATTATGAATGTGTGGTATGTGCATACTTAAATATTTGTAAAACTGTAAATATTTTTGAGCTATTTTTGTATTTAAATAAAAGACCCCAACTCTCTTCAATATGTGCCATGGGGTCTTTTACATCTAGCCGAGTTACCACCAACTCAAGCAGATGGGTGCTCAGTTTAATGTCTCATCCAAAGAATGGCTCACTCAGGATTACAGCAACCCCTTTATGCGGCACTGCAGTGTCGGCAAGCAATCTATCTGGCATGAGAGAAGAATCTCCAGCCTTCTCCACCAAAGGTGTGTGCGCTACCTATTGCACACCACTGTGTGTGTGTGTGTGGGGGGTATTTAATTCATCTAATGCTCACTTCATCTAAACAAAACTGATCGAAAAATGTGACCTAATACACATTTCATCCAGTCTGAGCCTAAATGTTATATATCCATCTACAAATTTGATAATTAGGAAAGCCTGTCATTTTGTGATTGGTAGTGAAAGTTTAATTATAGAGTTTTAATTCAGGTGGGTGCCAGGGGAACAGAGACCATCACCCTAATCAATGGTGGTTAGTCTGGTTTTAAATAAGTTTATATACTGAAAGGCAGATTTAGCTGAAGGGTTCATTAGATCACTTTTTCCAATCAGTTGTGTTTAGATTACGTCACTTTAGATACATCAAATGTGTGTGTGTGTGTGTGTGTGTGTGTGTGTGTGTGTGTGTGTGTGTGTGTGTGTGTGTGTGTGTGTGTGTGTGTGTGTGTGTGTGTGTGTGTGTATACAGTGGCGGCATAAGGGCTTCCCCCCAAAATCAAGGAGTCTATGGGTGGTTCCCACTAGAAAAATGGTTTCTTGTGTTTTACAGTACTGATAGTGTCACTGTTGTGACTAACAACCTCTTTGGTTTTAAATGACTGATATCAATTAAACGAGAGACAATTATTCAAAGGGCCAAATAAATCACTATACCACATGACCTGTATAAAATCTGCTACTGCAAACTCAGTGTTCAGTATCGCCTCAAGTTAAATGTGCAATAATAACTAAAAGCAATACACTGACAAGCTCAAATGAAGACATATAATAAGTAGCTGGGAAATATGTTAATTTTAACAAAGAAACATGCCATCAACTCTCACAATCCTCTATGCATTTGACAAGTCAGCTGTGTTGAAGATCTGCAAGAAGTTCAAATATTCAAGCATTATATTATGGAGAGATTTGATTCCAAAAAATGATGATTTTGAAGAAGTGCACCACAGTTGTTTGCAGACATCAGACAGAAATGTATTATTATTATTCACCATATTCAACACTAATTAATGATGCCAAAAAACATGAAGGACTAGGCACACAAACAAATGAGGATGCTCAGCACTACATAATTTTCTTCAGAAACATTCTGCGTGTAATGCAATGTACAACAGCAATTTTGTTACATTTGTCTGCAATAAAATAGGCACTAATAACTATATGACCCTTAAAACGCTAGCCAGAAACATGGGGACTGAATGTCCAAAAAAGCAGACTTGCATATATAAAGTCTGAGACAGCCATTTCCTGGAATATTCCCTTTTCTCTGAGGTATGGCAATTTCGTAGTTGATACACACACATATAAAATGTTCAAGAGGTGTAGGGGGCACCCCCCCCCCCACATCAGTGGAGTGCAGAAGGGCTTGCCCCCTGCAAAAAAGAAGTTTAAAGGAGAAGAATGATGATTAAAACTTGATATTCTCCTGGATTTTTTTTTTTTTTTTTGTCTGTCCGCACTTGGCGTTATGAGTATCAAGATTTCAATAGGGAGCCATGCTGAACACTCTTTCACATTAGCAAAAGGAAAGCTTAACCCTAACATAACTGCATTTTCACAGGTGGGCACTGGGCACAAAAGGAAACTGAATGGCACTTGTAAGGCTACTAGAAGACAAACTGAAAATAACCAATTCTATAATGAATTTAGCAACATGTAACACAGTGTCCAAACCTTTAGACAAGAGGAAATCATACATGACAGCATGCCTACCACTGAAAGTTCTGTAAGCAAATGAAATACCTTCTGAGAGAGTTAGGCTCCCTGAATTTGAATTAGCGATACACAAAAGGGGCCAACAATTCTCCAATGTAAAGATATTTAAATGCTCGTCTAATGCCCAGCAAGAAATCAAGCCTTACACAAGGTAATCAAATCAAAATAATTTATTACTTTAGAATTCATTACTTTTGTACACACGATATCAATTTACACTGGCAGAATACTGGAATGCAAGAAAGGAATAATGTCTTCTTGTGAGAACATGACTTATTTTTTTATTTAATTTTTTTTTCTTAAAAGTGCTCTGAAATGACCTACAAAGAGAAATGCAACATAATATTAACTATGTGCATACATTTAAACAAGGCTACGACAAAAAAGATGAAAGTGAACATCTTCAGGAAGATTGCTGCATTGCTTGATGTTGCTATCGGCAGGCTGATTAAAAATGTCATCACAAGATTAAGTGATTTAAAAAACTACGTCCCCACCTTCAACTTCATGACAGCTGAATTAAAAATCCTGATGAAATACTGCTCAAAAATTTTAACGTCAGCAATGCTGAATTAGAAATATGCATGTATGTATTCACAGAGTCCAACTACTAGTAAGATATGTTTAGAAATACAAACATATAAATAAAAAACAAAATTATTTGTTCCTATCTAAGCACGAAGATGACTTTCAGGACCCCAAACAGAGTTAGTTTTGTAATACATTCTCTTTCATATGTGACATATCCCTATATGACAGATTTCCCAAATATTAACTATATTAAATCAAATACTCCAATTTACGGAATAATCTTTGCTTATAAATATTGCACACAAGCATTCAAAAACTAATTAGTGCAACACAAGAGCAAAAACTACACCAGCTCTATAGCAATGTGATTAAAAGCACTATAAATGTATATGCCTGAGCAGCAGTATATGTTACTCAGAGACACATTTAAGTGCCTACATATTACCTTAATGGATAAATTCCATGGTAGCATTATTATAAGTATGACTAAATATTATAGTTAATGTTTTAATTTACTTAAGAGTTAATAATTACTGCCTCGGCAGCTGACCTCTGACTGCACAAATCATCTGCTTACTACATGCCTACTCTTTTCTTCAGGAGCAGCAGCAGATAGTGGCACTTATATATATATATATGTGTGTGTGTGTGTGTGTGTATATGTGTATATATATATATATATATATATATATATATAGACAGATATTTTTTTCACACATTTTATGGTTTATCCATCTCACCATTACAGCACAGAGCCATACTAAAGTCATCTGCCTCTCCAAACCCAAAGACTGTGTTGTGGGGGGGGGGGGGGGGTCTCACAAAACCAAAAGCAAACGCCACACTTAAATTTAACTGAGGTAAAAAGCTACCTAAGCTACTACAAGCAACAGTGAATGCAGTATTAGTAGTAATGATGATAACAACAACAACAATAACAATATGTAGGTGTTAACCATATGCCTACTGGATACACAATCCCTTTTCAGACCCGATTTGAGAGCAATGTCTGATTAAGTGACTTGCTCGACGTCACACAGTAAGCAAATGAGGGCACCACAGGAATTAAAGCTCATAACCTTAACCTCTGCACCAACTGTCAATATAGCCATTCATTTATGAAGCTGCACTATCATCTGTTTTTTTCTGAATAAAGTAGAGTACTGCGCTCTCACCCCTTCACAACTGCCAATCATGTACTCTAACAGCTTGTGTCTCCACGTCCCTATACCTATGGCATAGTATATCCAATGTCAGAAAAAGAAGCAAACATGTATTATATTGCTGAGGTCATATCACCTCACCAAAATTCACATACCACTACCTACCCCAAGTACCTCTGGAGTCACTGATGGCAGTAAATATTTTTTTATGCCCTTCCCACAAAACTAGAGAAGCTGAGATGACCACTGGTCATTTACTCCACCCAGGCTGTTACTCTAGCACTTGCAGCTGCTACTCAACCCTGGGCTACTGTCACCAATGGAAGATGCCTCATCTCCAACACCATCAAAATGTCTGAGAAGAACTGTAACTCATAAGGATATGTATTTTTAATATCCAATTCCTTACCTGCGCCCAACAAACCTTCAGACCCAATCTCCATTCACACTGGTGGTCAAAGCATTCAACTTCCTTGTACAAGTGCTGCAAAGTCACACAATCTAGCCATGCATCACCAGAATACCAGCAAATGACTAAAAGAATGACTGCCACATGTTGTTTCAATCATTCATTGCAGCTGGTGCCTGGAGTCCAAAAAAATGCCTATCAGACCTTGTCTCTTTAGAAAACATTCACTGTAGCTGACTTCTGGAGTCCAAAAGAAATTGTGCAAACCATGCAGGTTAATGGCCACTTCATTTCATCTTCCTAGCTGACCTTTCATAGGTTGACAGGATAGTACTTGGCAGGTGATTATGAACAACTAGTGATGCATCCTAGGACGTTTTGAAGGTAGGTTTACCTCCATCCCTTCCTGATTAGGACCATAGTGTTAATCCCCGAGGTAAAGGTAAGTAAACACATCTAGTTAACCAAGACTTAATTGAAAGAAGATACAATGTTATACCTTTAACATGCAAGGGAAGCTTGTTCCACAGACAGAGAACCTTGTGAGTAATGAATACATCTTTCCCAAAAGTCCTACTTATATTTTGTGAGCTTTGGAGACCATGTCCTTAACATTACCAGTGTTTCTAAGATGAAGATCTAGTAAACAGTGTCATTCATACCCTGAAAGACAAGTCAAGTTTCCCATTTAAGAGTCTACAAATAAAAAAAAAAAAAAAAAAAAGAAAACAATTTTAATTTATTTGAATAGCTAAGGGAGTCTGGACTTTTGATTCTCCTAGTCAGGAAATATTGGAGGTCTTTCAAGCTCTGATACATGTTTGGTAAGATACATGCCTACTAAAAGTGTAATATGGGGGACTTGCATCTTTGTATCTTTATGCTACACCTTTGATAATTAACAGGGCAATAATGACAGCTTTCCTTACTGGAACTGATACTGGATGATCAAAGGGCAGTTCAGTATCAATAAAAATGCCTAGCTCTTGAACTATTGCATTAAACTTTAGTGGGGTTCCACTTATGTGATAAACTGCAGGAAAAATGAATTTTCCAAATGGCAATCCACTACGTTTTGCATTAAGTCTAAGAATGTAATCAGAACACCAGCTGCTTATTCTATTTAGTGCTTCTTGGAGAATGTGAGAGTCTGTGGGGGAATCAATAACAGCACACAGTTTGCAGACTTCCAGAGACTTGATCAATCACAAAAGTTGGACATCTGTCTTCATATCACAGAAGCAGATGCCGAACAGAAAGGGACTGGTGGACCCCACTAATCTATTAGATGAGAAAGTGCCACTAACTCTTACCCTGTCTGTATGACCAGAGAGTCAATCAACAATCCCCTGAATAACACAATAATTAATGTTTAATCTGGTAAAAGTAGTTAAAGATGGGTAGTAAAAATGAAAATGTACATAAGTATTAATTTTTTAAAATGTTTTTATTTAAATAAAAAGTCTGGGAAAATGTGATCTAAACACAAACAAAAAGTTGCAAACGCATATAAGATTAGCCTGCCAAACATTAGTGTATGCATGTAAATTGCAAGTGTGAAACATATTTTCAAAAACCTGCAATGTGGAATATGTGAAATTAATAGCACCATATCCGAATGACTGCCTTGTCAATCATATCAAGGGACCATGAATGAGATTGTAGGTATAGGCAAGATGCAAAGGATACTGAATTATATTAAGTGTAAGGTATAAATAGCCATGTTACAGCTGACACACAGAAATGATTATATGAATTTAGAAAAAAAAAAGGATTTCAGAAAGGTTATTCAGTACAGTATCAGGGACAAAGGAAAATGGGGTAGTATCAAATGTGAGAGGGGCTTCAATGGTGATGCACAAGTAGAGGAAAGACAACAATGGCAGATTTCTGGTAATAAGGGTTATTGGCAGGAAGGAGGATTACACTGCCAAGTATTTATATCCCACTTAAAACTACTATGAAGGAACTTAAGAGAGTTTTGAGAGAGGTAATTGGCTTCCAGCAATATCATTCAAGGGTGGGGAACCTGAGCTGTAATAATGCAGATGTATCAGGGGATCTAGAAAGGAATATACAACAAAACAAGGTAGATTTTTGAAGAAATATATGAAAATATTTGAAATGGTAGATATGAAATTATTAGCAGCAACCCAGACAGAATTTACATATTATTCCTCCAGCTACAATAACTGGGTTATACTGGACAGAATTTATATTTCACGAGAACTTTGGTATTTAATTGAAAGTTTTAAAAAAAACATATCCAATAATTATTTCAAGACTATGCACTAACAAGGACTAAGACAAACGATCCAAGGTAAACAAGTGAAAATGAGACACTGGCGCCTTCCTCCTTAATGGGGGACAGGGTGTTAATGATTATGATAATGGTAGTAGAACCAATTCAAGAGTTGCTACAGAATGCACAAATTTCTTTAAAACAGTTAGCTAATGAGTGGGATAAAATGAAAATGTAATTTAAAAAAAACGGTAGAAATGAGAGAGAAAGCACACAGTGGGAAAGAAGTAATAGAAATTATTTAGAATGATTATCAAAGATTAAAGCATTGCAGGTGAAAAGGAATCTTATAGAACAAGAAGTGGGGCAATTGTTGAGTGCTAAAGGGAAAATAAGGGGAGTATTTGGATAATAATGCACAGGTTTAGAAAGGTCTGTTTCATGCAAATATGTTTTGAGATCAAATCCAGAGCACAACTACTTTGGCAAAGAAAACAGAAAGGGATGTTGCCAAACTTACAGAGCCTATTATTAGAAAAATGTCCAGAGATCCTATAGAGGTAGTAAAGATATTGCAGAAAAATTTTATGAAAATCTCTATAGAGCAGATGAATGGGGAAAAATAAAAGACACATGATAATATTTATGGAAAACTTAAATATGTCCAGGTTAAAACACGGTAAGGTTCAAAAATCAATAGCTAAGACTGGAGGGAATGAGATAACAATGTTGATGTATTAATCAATTGGGAATCTCCTGAAACAGATGGCATTCCTGAGGAAGTTTGTACGTTAGGAGGGAAAATGTGATAAAGATCGGGAAGATGTGTGTAGCAATATTTTAAAAGGAAGGACGGTAACAGCATCTTGGAAGAAAGCTGTGGTGGTTGTAATACTCAAAAGGGGCAAAACCCCCAAGGGGCTGCTGGAATTTACAGAGAAAACTGTCAAAGGAACCAAGGTATTGAGAAAGTACAGTTGTACACTTATCATAAATGTAGATGTTCGAGTTTATTCACTGTTGCAGTCATTACATTTGGGTAATCTGCTGACAGGTTGCCCTCAGTCAGCCTGAATTCCAAAGTCTTGGGTTCTGCGTCTGTTGCTGTCTCTTCTTCCATGACGTCAGGTCGACAGGGGTATAAAACAGGCAGCCAACACCATTTTCTTTAGTTTTTCTTGCCCCAGATGTTAGGTGCCCCCCAAATGGGGAGCAAAAATATATATATAAGAATATATAAACTATATATACATGCAACAACATAAACTTTACCTTCATCTAAAAGCAAATACACCACAAAGGCTGCAGAACATAGTGAAGGAAAGAGAAGCTCCAGAATAAAAGGGGGATGGCGGGAGGGTAACCTGGACTGCAACAGTGAATACACTCGAACATCTACATTTATGGTAAGTGTAAACAACTGTACTATGTTCTTTGTGTTTCACTGTTGCAGTCATTACATTTGGGTAGAATCCCAAAGCTACGGATGGGAGGCTGGAGCTAAACAGCATTAGAGAAGCAGATGATAATGATTTGTAAAAGTATGAACAGAACAAGTAGCAGCTTCTAGAATGTCTTTGGTTGGTACCCCTCTGAGAAAAGCTGCTGATGTAGCTGCAGCCCTGGTGGAATGAAAACTAATGCCCTTGGGTACCAGTTTACCATGATGTAAGTAGCAGAAACGAATCCAGTGGCTTATCCACTTTGAAATAGTCTGCTTTGAAATAGCCTTTCCCTCTGGCCCTGCAGCAAATGCCACCAGTAGCTGCTCAGTTTTTCTTAGAGCTTTAGTCCTGCTCAAGTAGAATCTTAATTGTCTGCGTACGTCCAAGGAATGCAGAATCTGCTCCCCCTTGTTCTGCGGATTTGGATAAAAAGTTAGCAGATGAATAGTTTGGTTAAGAGCCACACTGGAAAACACCTTGGGCATAAAGGAAGGACTGGTCCCGAGGAACACCCTGTCTGGGTAAAATATGATAAAGGGCTCCACAGCCATGAGAGCCTGTAGCTCTGAAACCCTTCTTGCTGACATAATTGCCAAGAGCAAAGCTGTTTTCCATGATAAAAACTTTATATCTGCAGTAGCAGCTGGTTCAAATGGAGGCAGTGTGAGCTTTTCCAACACACAACTGAGGTCCCATGCAGGACTTTGTGATCTTCTGGGAGGCCTTAAATTTTTGGCCTATCTAAGATACTGCTTTAGCAAAGGATGAGAAAAGATTGGTGTCTCTGTGTTGTAATGAGCCGAGATGGCAGAGGCATGAATTTTTATTAATGAAAAAGATAGGCCTTTGTCAAGCATCTCTGTCAAGTATTGTAAAATCTGAGGAATATTTGGCTCTGCTGTGTCAGTTCCTTGTGCTTGGTTCCAAGCACAGAATATCTTCCATTTATCAGCATAAAATTTTCTAGTACTAGGCCTTCTGGCTTCCAAAATGACATCCATCACAGATTTACTGAGAGGTGTTGTTTGAATAACTACATGATCAGCCATGCTGCCAGGTTCAGTGTTTGGAGTTGATTGTGCAGGATCTGATTGTTTTGCTAAGACAGTGAGGTATTTGAGGCAAGTACCAAGCTGGGAATTGAGACATATTCCTTAAGATTGGGTACCAGTGTTGGCGGGGCCAGTCGGGGGCAATTAGAATCATTTTTGTTTTTTCTTGTCTGACCTTAAGTAAGCCCTTGGAAAGAAGGGGCAGGGGAGGAAAGGCGTAAACTGATAGGTTTTTCCAACTCAAAGACAGGGCATCCACTTTCCATGCTAGTCTGCAATAAGTCCTTGTGCAGAATTTGCCCAGTTGATAATTCTGGGGAAAGGCAAATAGGTCCATGTCCGGGCTCCCCCATTTCTTTGTTATCATGCTGAAGACTTTTAGATCCAGTTTCCACTTGTGAGGGTCCATAAGGATTCTGCTTAAGTCTTCTGCCAGAGTATTTTGCTTTCCTGGCAGGAATTGAGCTTGAAGATGTACTTGGTAAGTCAAGGCTGTGTCCCACAATGCCATGGCTAGTCTGCAAAGTGGGTATGAGCGTGTGCCCCCTAGCCCCCTACTTGTTTATGTACCACATAACCATGGTGTTGTCCATCTTTATCAGTAGTTGTCCTGGATGAATTAAGTCCTTGAAGGCTGTCAGGGCGTTTCGAACAGCTAACATCACTTTTTGGTTGATATGCAGATGCATTTGTTTTGGGGTCCATATGCCCTGAATGCATCTTCCCGCCAGGTGAGCTCCCCCCCCCCCCCCCCCCCCATGCATAGTGTGATGCATCTGCAGTTAACGTTTGGCTGGCAGGGGGTAGAGTGAAAAACCATCCCATGTTTTGGTGACATGCCACTGCCCACCAAAGAAACTCCTGTTGTAGGGCAGGGAATGAGGGGAATCATTGTTTCCAGGATGTGACAATGTTGACTCCATAAACTTTTTAGGTACCACTGTAGTTTCCTCATATGCAGTCTTGCATATGGAATCAGTAGAATGCATGATGCCATGAACCACAAAGCTTGCAGAATTTGTCTTGCAGATAACTGGGTTTTTGTTGCCATCTGTTTGAAGTAAATAGTCAGTTGCCTTTGTTTGCCTAGCATGAGGAAAGCAATCTGGGCAGTTGTGTTCAAGCTTGCACCCAGGAATGTTATCTTTTGAGAGGGTACCAGTTGTGATTTATTTTCATTTATTGTGTACCCTAGGCATGTTAGAAGCCTTTTCACAAATGCCAGGTGTTGAAGAAGAGTGTCCTTGTTCTCTGCTTGAATGAGACAGTCCTCCAAGTAAGCATATATTTGTATACTTCTTTGTCTGCAAAATGCAATTACTGGTGCCAGGCACTCTGTAAGGACCCTGGTACAGTAGATAAGCCAAAGGGCAGTGCAGAGAATTGGTAATGCATAAAGCCAGCCTTGAAACGGAGGTATCTTCTGCATGATTCCCTTACTGGGATATGCAGGTATGCCTCTTTTAAGTCTAAAGTCACTGGCCAAGTGTTCTTGCCCAGCATGGGCAGAAGATGTTGCAAAGTCAGCATTTTGAAGTTTGGAATGTCCAGGAATGTGTTCAAAATTGATAAATCCAGTATTGGGCACCAGGCCTTGTCTTTTCTGGGTACCAAGAACAGTCTTGAGTAAAACCCTTGTCCTTTTTCCTGTTCTGGCACTGGCTGAATAGCCCCCATATCCATGACGGATGTAACTTGTTTCTGTGCCTCTGCCCATTGATTTTTGGCAGATCTGGCCAACCATTTGGAATTGGCAGTGTGTGGAAGTGGAATCTGTATCCCCGGGATACTATGTTTAATACCCACTTGTCCTGGGTTATTAACTGCCAATTTTGAGCAAAAAGTGCTAATTTTCTCCCTAAGGGAGCTGCCAAAAGATAAGTGCTTGGTGATGGCAGAGAGAAGTCATTGAGACTGTTTATTGTAGGGTTGCGTTTTGTTTCCTCCAGATTTGGAGGTGAAGGCACCCCATTGCTTTGACCTGTAAGAATCCTGTGACTGGTATCTAGAAGCTTTAGGGTGCCTGAATTTGCCCCGTGGAGCTCTGTCTGACACAGGAAAGGACCAATTTTTTTGTAGGCCAGTGTCTACTGAATCTTTGTGGCTGCACTTGTAAGAAGTCTTTTACAGTTTGCATAGACTTAAGCTTTGTCTTCCATTTTCTTTAAAACCTCTTCTGCCTTAATACCAAACAAAGTATCATGCTGTAAATGTGCATCCAGCAATTTAGCTTTAACACGATCAGGCAAATTTTGCTCTTTTAGCCAGGCATGCCTTCTAATCACAGATCCAGTAACTGCGGCCCTGCAAGAGGCCTCTAAGGAATCAAAACCAGATTGCAAAGTATGCTTTCCAACTTGTTCTGCTGCATGCAATAATTCCTGCAA
Source organism: Protopterus annectens (assembly GCF_019279795.1). Classification (NCBI taxonomy): domain Eukaryota; kingdom Metazoa; phylum Chordata; order Ceratodontiformes; family Protopteridae; genus Protopterus; species Protopterus annectens. The sequence goes on from NC_056734.1 coordinate 704,149,853, forward strand.
TTCTTTATTTTCTACACATTCAGAAATCAACATCATTTTCTCTTTCGTAATCCCATAACATGCTGTTGATACTTAAGCATATGAAACTGGCAGTTTAAGGCCCTAATTGCCAAGGTTGCAGATGTATAAACCTTCTTTCCCCATTTATCTTGCGCCCTGGAATCTCTATCTGAGGAGATGGGATTTTTTGCTGTTGAGGCCTTTACACCTTTTGGACCCTGTGAAATAGTTTCAGGGTCAGCAGCAGGGTTTTTAAATCAAAATTTGTGTGAATCAGGAACCCTGTAATATCTGTCTGGCTTGCTAAAAGCCAGAGGTAAGGAGTCTGGAGTCGAGCTTGACTCTGAAAACACATCATCTACAATGTCTAAAACAGGAGGTATGGCTAAGGGCCTATGCTGAGGGAGGAGAAGAAAATCCCTAAGCCTCTTTTTTGATTCTGAGAAATCTTGACTCTCCCAGTAACACTCCCTCTAAGTATGCAAGGTTTCCCCAAAGGAATAATCTTCAGGAGGAGATGCAGATGGGATAGACTCCTCTGCATCAGAATCCTCAGAGTGGTATAGAACATTCCTGATCAGAAGAGGAATCAGAAGAAATAGAAACCTGATCTGAAGATTCATAATCAGTGTCTTGCCTAGACCTCTTATCAGGAGAGGGTTGGGAACCCCTGATCAAGGTAATTAGGTCTTCAGCCATTTTGATCATCTGCTTTTTGGGCATAGAGGCCTGAGCACATGGCTCATGCGTCGGTTTTTTAGCTTTAGAAGTTGCTTTTGTCTTTGATTTTGAAGCTGACGCCAGTCTTATATAGAAATGCTGAGGCCTGAAGACACCCTCAGAAGCCAGTGCCTGCTCAGAGGCTCCGGACCCATCCGAGGGAGAGACATCAGAGGGTACAATACTTTGAGAATCTCGCAGTGTGCTGGACTCCACATGGGTCTCGGTAGAGGCCTGCGACTCGAAAGTAGAGGGTATCAGGGGCTGCGAAAGCACCTCACTGAGAACCGGCAAACCGGCAACTGGCTTAGGAGAAGCTTCGTTGTTGGTTTTGGACCTCAATGGTCCATCTCTTTCTTTTTCTTTGCGTTTTTGTGAACTCCGGTAGTTGGATTGCTATCCGACATTTCAGGATAGTTAAATCTGTTTCCAAAATATTTTGAAGCAAAGATATACAGATGCTAAATAGTGTATTGGTTAAATCTAGCACAAAACGGACAGCTAGGCACGTTATGATCAGGGCCTAGGCAAGGAATACAGTACAAATGGAAATCCTTATGAGGTATTTGCTTTCTCACAAGTAATGCAATTATTAACTTTTACTGACATCGGTATGGAGCAAGAAAAAGTTTCCCCAACGGGGTACTTAGCTTTAGTGAAGACTTCGGTTCTGAAACTCTAATTCGAAAATTTCAGGAGCCGGACGACCGGCACTTGTGAACTGCTTCTTCTTTGGGCACCGCGCGGCAAGAAAGACTAAAGAAAATGGCGTCGGCTGCCTGTTTTATACCCCTGACGACCTGACATCATGGAAGAAGAGACAGCAACCAACAAAGGACCCAAGACTTTAGAATTCAGGCCGACTGAGGGCAACCTGCCAGCAGATTACCCAAATGTAATGGCTGCAACAGTGAAACACGAAGAACATCAAGTAAGAGTAAAAGATAAAAGAATGGGAACAGGCCAAGAAGACATTTGGACTGCAGGCTAGACACTGCATTCCCTATCAGGGATACAGAATTATTGGCAAAAAGAAAGGGATATGGGAATCCTAAGTGAAAGGCCTTTTCTGGTAGAGTTTTTAGTTGACGTTAGAACAGAAAAGTACAGTTGTGAACACTTACCATAAATGTAGACGTTCAAGTGTATTCACTGTTGCAGTCATCACCAGTGGGTTATCCCTGCTGTGTTAGCCCTCTGCCGGCTCAAATACCAGAGTCAATGTTTTTCTGCATCGGCTGCTGTCATCATTACATCAGTTTTTCTTACCCTAACCCTTCAGAAGCCCAAGGAAATATGGTACAGTGGTCCTGGTGGCTAAAACTCTACGGAAAGAGGATATAAGGAGGGAGGGAAATCAGGACTGCAACAGTGAATACACTTGAACATCTACATTTATGGTTAAGTGTACACAACTGTACTATGTTCTTCGTGTTTCACTGTTGCAGTAATCACCTGTGGGAGGATTCCCAAAGCTGAGGGTGGAAGGATCAGTTTGAGACCTAGGCATGGGTCAGCAAGCCCTGCAGAGAACTGCACAGGCAAACCTGCCCTAGCCTTAGAGAAAAGAGGTAGGTGGTAATGCGTTGTAAAGGTATGGACAGAGGTCCAGGTGGCAGTTTCTAAGATGTCCCTGGTGGGAACTCTGCTGTGGAATGCTGTGGAAGTGGTGGCTGCCCTAGTGGAATGGGTACAAATAGACTTAGGGGGAGGTTTCCCATGCAGTCTGTAGCAAAGATGGACAGTGCGATATCCATTTGGAAATGGTTTGCTTGGAAATGGGCTTCCCCTCTGCCCCTGGGACAAAGCTGACAAGAAGTTGGTCTGTTTTTCTGAAAGGTTTAGTATGGTCCAGGTAGTATCTGAGCTGTCTGTGCATGGCTAGTGAGTGCAGAATTATTTCCCCCTTGTTTTGAGGATTAGGAAAAAAGGTGGATAGTCAAATGGCCTGGTTGGGGGTCACAACAGATACAACCTTGGGCATAAAGAAGGGGTTAGTCCTCAGGGAGACCCTGTCTGCATGAAAAATGATGAAGGACTCAACGGCCATGTGTGCCTGAAGTTCTGAAACCCTTCTGGGCTGAGGTGATAGCTAGTAGGAAAGCTGTCTTCCAGGAGAGGTATCTCAAATCTGCTGAAGCAGCAGGTTAGAATGATGGTAAGGTTAGTTTTTCTACAACATAATTCAAGGCCCAGGCTGGCATGGCTGGCCTTCTGGGAGGTCTGATATTAGAAGCCCCTCTGAGGAATTGTTTAATCAAAGGATGTGAGAAGAGGGGCTGGTCTGTATTGAAATGAGCTGAAATGGCTGAGGCATTGATTATAATAGAAGAGATGGAGAGGCCTCTATTAAGTAACATGACTAGGTAGTCCAGGATAAGAGGGATGGAAGGTTGCGAGGTACTGCCCCCTCTGGACTAGATCCAAGAGCAGAATCCTTTCCATTTACCTGCATAAAATTTTCTGGTGCTGGGCCTTCTGGTCTCTGTGATAATGTCTAGTACCGGTTTGCTTAACAGGGGCCCCTTGTTTGCATTTAAAGTATTAGCCATGCCGACAGTTTGAGAGTCTGCAAGTCTGGGTGGAGCATTCCCCCTCCCTCACCTGGATCAAGAGGTCTGAGATCAGGGGGAAGCTGCCTGGGAGGCTGCGCAAACAGGGAGCCACAACGGACCATGGGAACTACCGCCCCATTAGCCTGACAAGCCTGGTCTGCAAGGCCATGGAACGCATCATCATGGAACTCATGAACAAATACATTGGTAATCTCCAAACTCTGGACCCCACCCAGTTCAGGTTTGTAAAAGGCAGATAATGTCTCCTAAACCTGATAGACTTCTTTGAAGCAGTCACCAAAGCCATAGACAAGGGTAAGGTGGTTCACACAGCCTATCTAGATCTCGCCAAGGTTTTCAACACCATCCCCATTCTGGAATTATAGATAAACTCACTAAACTAGATATAAATCCCTATGTCACAAGATGGGTTGCCAATTGGCTGACAGACAGAACCCACACTGTGAAAGTAGCAGACTCCAAATCAGACTTCAGACCAGTGACAAGTGGAGTAGCACAGGGTTCAATCCTGGGCCCCTCTCCTGTTTGGTATCTACTTCTCTGAAGTACAGGCTAACACAGAAGGTCTTTGGCTAACAAAGTTTGCAGATGACTGCAAACTAGGAGCCATAATCGAAACTCCTAACGATGTGGACATCCTACAAAATGGCTTCACTGAGACAGATGCCTGGTGTCAAAGACATGGTCTCAAGCTCAATGCCAAAAAGTGCATTGTCATCCCCTTTCGTAAAAACTCTGTACCCATGAACTACCACATAGGTGGTAGTCTACTTAACACCAAAAGTGTGATAAGAGACCTTGGGACACAGGTGGAGAGTAGTCTCTCCTATGATAATCACATTGCCACAGTGGTCAGGAAATCCTTCTACATGGCACACCTCATCACAAAAGGTTTCTCATCCAGAGGAAAAAAAAAAAAAAAAAGAGGTCATTGTTCCCCTCTACTCATCACTCATTAGACCCATTATAGAGTACAACGCCCCTTTTGGTATGTACCTCACAAGACATCTACAACAACTGGAAAGGCCTCAGAAATACCTCACAAAGAGGATTACTGGCCTCAAATGGATGCCCTATGCAGACTGTCTCAAAAATCTCCAGCTTTACTCTGTCGCATATCACCTACTCAGAGGCAATCTCTGCCTAACATACAAAGCTATGTCAATCCCAGAGCTGTTGGGCATGCGCCACTTAAAGAAATCCCAATCCCTCCAAGCTACACGCTGTAGGGACCTAAACCTTGTCACAACAATAAACAGAACATGCTGAAGGGATAGATTCCTGTCCCAGAAACTTCCCATACTCTGAAACAGACTACCAATCTATGTCAAACAGAGCTCCTCATTAGCACTGCAAGAAAAATCTTGATTGGATGGGAAATAGGAAATTCACCCCGGGGATCACTTCTGTGGCTTTGCTCGACAGGGGCAAAGGAAAATACTTTTCTTGGGTGGCGAAAGCCAGGGTACCTTTTTGGCTAGGCTTATATAGGTCCTAGGGCCAATAGCCTAGTACCTACCTATGAACCTATGTCAGGCTGCCCAGTAAGGGGTACCAATGCTGTCTGGGCCAATCTGAAGCAATGAGGATGGCTTTTGGTCTCTCCTCCTTTATCTTGATCAGTACCTTGGGAATAATAGGGAATGCATATGCAAAGAGGGGGTTCCAGGGGAAAGGCAAGGCATTCGCCTTCCACGCTAGGTGGTGATACTCCCTGTAACGATTTTTTTTCAGCTGGTGGTTGAGGTGCAAAGCAATGAGATCCACCTCCAGAGTTCCCCACTCCTGAATGACTTCTAAAACGATTTTTCTGTGGAGCTGCCATTCGTGGGGGTCCAGTAAAATTCTGCTTAGGTGGTCGGCCAGAGTGGTGTTGATCCCTGGTAGGTATTGGGCAATTAGGTGTAACCCCATGGAGAAGGCTGTCAGCCAGAGGTTCATAGCTAGCCTGCACAGAGGGTAAGACTGGGTCCCTCCCTGTTTTGTTGATGCACCATATTACTGTGGTGTTGTCTGTTTTAATAAGGACAACCCCTGGCCTGAGATGGGGTTTGAAGGATGTCAGAGCCTTTTGTACTGCCATCATTTCCTTCTGAATGATGTGTAGGGGAAGGTGCTGGGCATCCCAAAGACCTTGGGTGCACCTGCCTGCTAGGTGAGTGCTCCAAGCAATGTCTGAGGCGTCGGTGTTGGTCTGCCCGGTAGGGCGGAGGACGAAGGGAAGACCTTTGTTCTTGGCACAGGCCCCAGCCCACCAGAAAAACTCGGCCCTTATACAGGGGATCAGAGGGAAGAGGTCTCTAGAGACAGAGTATGCTGACGCCAAAAGTTCTTTACATACCACTGAAGTTCCTCATATGAAGCCTGGCCAGAGGAATTAGAAGGATGCAAGATGCCCTCTACACAAAGGCTTACAGGAACTTCCTCGCAGTGAGGTGACTTCTGGAAGCCAGCTGGGTATAGTAGAGAGGTAGGAAGCTCTGCTTTTCTGGGGATAGGAAGGCCATTTGGGAAGCTGTGTCCAGCAGTGCTCCCAAGAAAATGGTCTTCTTGGAGGGTGTTTGCTTTGATTTCTTCATGTTGATGGTGAACCCTAGGGAAGTTAGGAGGGTTTTGACAAAGAGAAGGTCCTGGAGCAGCTTTTCTTTGCACTATGCCTGAATGAGGCAGTCATCCAGATTAGGATAGATCTGTATAGTTCTCTGTCTGCAAAATGCTATGGCTGGGGCTAAGCATTTGGTGAATACTCTGGCTGCAGTATATAAGCCAAAGGGTAGCGCAGAGAACTGCAAGTGGTGTGAGCCTGCTCTGAAGCGCAGGAATTTCCTGCAGGATTCCCTTATGGGGATGTGGAGGTAGCTATCTTTTAGGTCTAGTGTCACTAGCCAGACATTTTTTGTCAGCAAAGGCAGCAGTTGCTGCAAAGTTAGCATTTTGAATTTGGGGACCATCAGGGAGGTGCTCAGAATGAATAGATCCAGGACAGGGCGCCCAAGTGCCCTCTTTTCTGGGAACAAGGAATTGTCTGGAATAAAAGCCTTTGCCTGTTTGATCTGAGGGGATAGGTTCTACTGCTCCCTGGGATATGAGAGTTTGGACCCGTTTCAATCCCTCTGCCCACTCATTTGGAGCAAAGTCTGGGTACCCTCTTGGAATTGGGAGTTCGTTGAAAGAGAATTTGTATCCCTTAAAAAAGATCTTTATGAACCATTGGTCCTTTGTTACAGAAAGCCAATTTTCTTTGCGGAGGGAGAGACTTCCTCCTAGCTTTAGGTGAGTGAAAGGAGGGCGGGGGGGGGGGGGGAGTCATTGAGAGTTTCTGCCATAGAAGGGTGGCTTAGAACTCCCTGCCTTTGGGAAGGAAGTGATACACTGGTTCTCTGCTGCCCCTGGGATAGGGGCCTGAGTGGTTTTGTCCCTGCGGGGTTAACCTTAGTCCTGTCTGCTAGGTGCAGGTAAGGACCAGTGCTTAGAGGGAAAGTTCCTGCTGAACCTGGGAGGTTGAACCTGAAAGAGATCTTTTACTGTTTGCATATATTTTACTTTGTCTTCCATCTTTTCAAACACCTCTTCTGCTTTTACTCCAAACAAGCGGTCCATAACCAGGGGCGCATCAATTAATTTAGACTTGACATGAACAGGGAGAGGTTGTTCCTTCAACCATGCATGCCTCCTAACGACAGATCCTGACACAGCTGCCCTGCTTGAGGCTTCTAGGGTGTCTTATCCACAGTGTAATGAATGTTTTGCCACTTGACAAGTAGAGTGCAGTAAATCTGCTAACTCTTTCGAATTGGCACAGTCACGAAAGCTTGAAAACTTTTGTTTTAATAGTTCCAAAGTGTGTTGTTGATATTTTAACGTATGGAACTGACTGTCGAGTGCTCTGATAGCTAAGGTTATAGAGGTGTATACTTTTTCACCCCATCTGTCCACAGCTCTGGAATCCTTGTTAGAAGGAATGGGATTCTTGGCAGAACTAGTCTTAGCTCCCTTAGGTCCCTGTGTAATGATCTCTGGGTTTGCAGCAGGATTTCTGTACAGGTATTTGTGAGAATCCGGAACTCTGTAATACCTGTCAGGTTTACTGGAAGCAGGTAGGAAGGCGTCAGGGGCTAAGCTGGAGTCATGGAAAACATAATCCACTACTTCTAAAATAGGGAGGATGGCCAGGGGTCTGTGGTGGGATAGGTCCAGAAACACTCCAATTCTTTTCTTAGACTGGGGTAAATCCTGAGATTCCCACTGGAAATGCTCCCTGAGGGTATGAAGGGTTTCCCCAAAAGAAAGGTCTTCTGGTGGGGAGGGCACAAGGAATGGATTCCTCTGCATCTGAATCCTCATAAGCAGTCAGAGGTTGCTGTTCCACTTCAGAATCTGAATAATCAGATTCCTCAGGATCCTGTTCTGTCATAATTTCAGGAGAAGGGTGTCTTTTCCTTTTAGAAGTTGTGGCCTGACTACCCCTAATAAGGGAGATGAGATCCTCCGCCATTTTAAGCATTTGTGCTTGGGGTGGTAGAGCAGGAGTAAGATAGTGGCTAGAGGTAGATTTTCTAGGAGTGGCCTGGATTCTAGGCCTAAGAGTATCCATAAATCTGAGAGAAATGGTAATCAGATGAGAAGACGTCGGTTTTTGTCTAAATTCGGTAGTGTAAGAGGCATCCTCGGAAGCCAGTGCCTGTGTCGCGGCTCCAGACCGAACCAAAGCAGAGACAGCCAAAGACTCAGAAGACTAAGAAGATTTCTGCGGCATACCGGACTCCGAAAGGGTCTTGGTAGAGGCCAGTGTAGATACTGAATCGGGCATCAGGGGCTGCAAAAGCGGGTCTATATCAAAACATTGAAGTTTTAAAACTTCGAATGTTCTAATATCGAACCATTTTGAGCGAACACTAAAAATAGCGAAGCTGCAGAAAAGACAGTTGTGTACACTTACCATAAATGTAGATGTTCGAGTGTATTCACTGTTGCAGTCATTACATTTGGGTAATCTGCTGGCAGGGTGCCCTCAGTCGGCCTGAATAACAAAGTCTTGGGTCCTGCGTCGGTTGCTGTCTCCTCTTCCATGACGTCAGGTCATCAGGGGTATAAAACTTGCATCCGACCTCATTTTATTCAGTTTTTCTTGCCCCAGATGTCAGGTGCCCCCCTAATGGGGAGCAAAAATATATATAAACAGTAAATATATAAATGCACCTTTAGAAATAAGAAGTTATGTACCTACCATAACGTTCCATGTTAGTTGTCTTCTCTCGCCTTCTTTCTTGCTTGATGGGTTCGGAGCCGATCCTTCGGCTCCAACTCGGCACTTGCTTTAGCTCGAGAACTCCTTTTACCAGCTCGAGGCAGCCCCATATCCCATGATGCAAGGCAGGAAGTACCCAGATCTCGTTTGTTGACAAAAGGGCAATAACACCAAGCATAAACAATACTTCCCAAAGGAAGAAGAAACTTACAAATGGAAAAAGGACCAGGTCTGAATGGTCTTTAGTATTATAGTTTCTTATACAAGGTCTGTCCAGGCCAGGGGGAAGGAGGGAGGTCAAGAAAGAAGGCAGAGAAGACAACTAACATGGAACGTTATGGTAGGTACATAACTTCTTAATGTTAAGTTGTCAATCTCGCCTTCATTCTTGCTTGATGGGACGACGTCCCTAGCACCTCTATCCTGGGTGGCTCAATGGAACAAACTCTTGAGGACTGTAGAGCCAAAACTGGCTCTGTCCCTGGAGGCCAAGTCCAATTTGTAATGGGAAACAAAAGTGTGAGGAGTGGCCCAAGTGGCGCTGCACAAATAGTGTCTAAAGGCAGTCTAGCTTGAAAAGCTGTAGAAGTAGCTAAACTCCTAGTTGAATGTGCTTTAGGTTTTGAGCACAGCTGTTTTCCCCTGATCGTATAAATTTCAGTGATGACCGAAGAAAGCCATCTGGACAAAGTCACTTTAGAAACAGGAAGGCCTTTTTATTATCCATAGGAAACAAAAAGTTGATCAGATTTTCTAAATTTTTTGTTCTGTCCAAATAATATCTAAGCTGACGGTGGACGTCAAGATAATGTAGCTTTTGTTCAGCTCTATCTGAATAGTTAGGAAAAATACAGGGAGATCAATAGATTGATTCAGATTGTTTTTCAAGCGACCTTAGGTTAAAAAGGATGGATTAGTTCTCAAAGATACTCTGTCTTTGTGAAAAATCAAATAGGGGGTCGAACCGAAGAGCATGAAGTTCAGACACCCTCCTGGCAGATGTAATAGCCACTAGGAATAAAGTTTTCCAAGAAAGATATTTCAGGGAACAAGAAACAGCTGGCTCGAAGGGGAAGAATCAAGGATGTCAGCACTAAATTTAAATCCCACTGAGGAGGAGGATTCCTGATTGGAGGCTTTAGTAGGAAAATTCCTTTCAAAAGGCCCTGCAGAGCCTATGGGACATAATATTATGATCTGCTATCCCGACATGAAAATTAGAAATAGCAGCCAACTGAACTCTGACTGTGGAAGAAGAGGAGCCTGCATGGAAAATCTCTGCTAAGAAGTCCAGAACTGCCTGAACAGGGGCAGTAAAAGGATCAATATTTTGGGCCTTAGCCCAATAAGAGAAACGTTCCATTTGCTTGTGTAAATCCTCCTGGTAGAGGATTTTAGTGAAGTTACTATGATATCTCTAACTGGGTTAGAGATCAAAGGAAGCCTGGCTAAGGAAGGAAGTGGAGCAACCATGCTGTGAGGTTGAGAGAAGGGATTGACCGGTGCAGCTGACCGGATTGGTGAATCAGTAGATCTGGCACTGGGTCCAGATGCCACGGCTGCACCAAAAGGTGATGATGGAGGAACGGAACCAAACTTGTCGAGGCCAGTAAGGGGCAATGAGAATCAATTTGGCTCTCAAACGGTAGCTTTCTGGATCACCTGAGGGATCAGAGGAAAAGGAGGAAGGCATAAAGAAGTCCCTGGGGCCAATCCTGGGTCAGAGCGTCTCTGGGGATGGCCTGATAGAGGGAAGAGGCTGAAGAAGTCTGGACATTTGCTGTTTTGGGGAGTAGCAAAAAGATCGCAACATGGACGACCCCATTCCAGAAATATCTCTTCCGCTATGGATTGCTTGAGAGACCACTCGTGAGGCATGAGAATAGCTCTGCTCAATCTGTCCGCTATAATGTTGGTTTTCCCAGGGATATGCGTTGCTACCAGAAACCGATGAGAGGAGATCGCCCATTGCCATAGTCTGAGCGCTTCTCGACACAAGGGGTAGGACTTGGTTCCGCCCTGTTTGTTGATATACCAAACTACAGACATGTTGTCTGTGTGGACTGCAATTGTCCCTACGGGAAGAAAGTCGTTGAGGGCTTGCAACGTTAAAAGCACTGCTCTCATCTCCAGGACATTTATGTGCAGATGGTACTCGAACGGTTGCCACGCCCCATGAACCATCCTGCCCTGATAATGACCCCCACCCGATCAGGGAGGCATCCGTGGTGACAGTGGCTATCGGGGACGGAGGTACAAAGCACCTGCCTTGGTGAACCTGAGACGATGTGATCCACCAAGCAAGATGTTCTTTGCATGTTTGTGTCACCAGAATCTGGTGACGCATTGGGAGTTGCTGGTATGACCACTGTGTGAACAGCATCCACTGAAGGAGGCGCATGTAGAATCGAGCCAGGGAAGAAGAGTGATGGCCGCAGCCATAAGACCTAACACCTTTAGAACCATTCTGGCCTGTACCTTCTTGCTGGCCAGAATGATCCTGACATGAGTCTGAATGTCTGAAACTCTTTGTTCTGTAAGGGTAGCTGACATCCGAACAGTGTTTAAGTTTGCCTATGAAGGTAATAGACTGGCAGGGCGATAAGGATGATTTTCGTAGTTGACTGAGATGCCCAAATGAGAACAAAGGTCTATTGTGTAATCCCTGGCTTGTATAAGCTGATGCCTGGTGGTGGCTGACAGGAGCCAGTCGTCGAGATACGGAAACACCTGGAATCCTTGACGCCTCAGGTGAGCCGTGACCACTGCCATGCATTTGGTGAACACTCTGGGGGCTGTAGTGAGACCAAAGGGCAGGGCTCTGAACTGAAATGACTGGACCCCAGCCGAAAGCGGAGAAATCTCCTGGAGCGTCTGTGAATTTTGATGTGATAGTATGCATCCTGAAGATCTATTGAGCACATCCAGTTGTCCTTCTGTAAGAAGGGTAGAATTGACTGAAGAGTGACCATTCGAATCTTGTCTTCCTGACAGACTTGTTGAGTCTGCTGAGATCCAATATTGGTCTCCAGTCTCCCGTCTTTTGGGGACCAAAAGAACCTTGAGTAGATTCCGGCTCTGAATGGTCTATAACTGGCTGAATGGCTCTTTTTGCAGTAGTTTGCGATCTCTAACTCTGCAATGTCCCTTAGACCGGGTGGTACATCTGGAAGGGAACTTGAGGGGAAGGGACTTTCCTCGAAAGGAATTATGTAACCCTTGGATATGATCGACTGTACCCATCTGTCTTGAGTGAGGGAATGCCAGGCTTCTGGGTACAGTGATAATCTTCCCCCGACTGCCTCCAAGGAGGGACAGCCGGGCAACACCTCAGGGATGCTGAAAAGGCTTCTCAGGAAGAGACTCCCTGTTGCCCTGATTCTTCGGACCCCCTCTGCCTCTAGAGCGGCGTCTGTTGTTGTTACCCCCTCTGCCTCTAGGGGTAAATTGACCACGTGAATCCGGCGTGACTCCTTGAGATTTACGGAACCACATCTTCCCACCCTTCTGTCCTTTGGGATAAGGCCTACAAGGGGTGGAAAAACGGACTCCAACGGCAGAATGAGTCTTGCCGTCCTACTCACACCTGGTCAAGGTTTCTTCACCTGAGGGCCAAACAAAGCTGACCCATCAAAGGGAGAATTTGTGAAGGACGCCTTAAAGGGATCCAAGAAAATCACATAGCCGCATCCAGGCTTGGCGTCTAAGAGCCACACCTGTGCCTGCAGCTCTACTCACTCCATCAGCAGCATAAGATATTAGCCGCATGGAGGAGTTAGCAATGGAATTGAGGGTTCCTAGCTGCGAAGCAATCTTTTCTTGGGCCCCTGCAGCTGTAGGATCCTGAACTACTTCTCCCAGCTCCTTCAGGATATCTCTGGAGTCTGGTGAAGTGACAAAGATAATTCAGCTACGCATAGCAAAGGTCGCTGAGGAAAACATCCGCTTGCCGCACCTATCCATGGTCCTAGAGTCCTTGTTAGGAGGATGGACAGGCACGGAAGGATCTGCAAGTTCCTTTTTGGTGACCGCACCCACCACGATGGCATCAGCGGCGACACCCTTGGTAAGGAATTGTTTGTCACTAGGGGCAGTTATAAATTTAGAAGGCCTCCTAGGGACTGGCTCTACAGAGTCAGGAGCTGTCCACGCCTTTCGAGCTATAACCTGCATAAGGGGGTCGAAAGGCGGAGACACCCAGGAGGTGGAGGGCCGAGATCCAAACGCCTCTAGGTATACTGACTCATCCTCAGAGGGATTGTTGGTGGGCCAGTTTCCCCTCTGTTTCAGAAGTTCTAGGATGTCTGAGAAGGAGACATCCTCAGAGGGGGATCTAGGGTTCCCTCTGACTCATCAAAGTCAGTATCCGTGACAGACTCGGGGGAGTCTACATGCTTCCTCTTACAAGTCCTCTTCCTAGGAGGATCTCCCGAAACATCAGGAGAATCCTCGGAAGAGGGGGAAATTCCCAATGGGGAAACCTGAGGCGGAGGATCTCTGGGTCCTGTAGCAAGAGAAGTGGCAGAGATGTCAACAGGTACAATAGAGGGAGGAGCTACGGGAAGAGACTGCTGACTGATACCAGTGGCCAGTACACTCTTCATCATCTCGAATGCTCCCCTCCCAGGCAGGTCCGAGAGACCCCGCTCAAGAGCTAGGAACTCCGGGGCCACCGAAGGGAAGTCTCCGAGGCAGATGTCGGAGCCGAGCTCACCAAGGCCGAGGCTCCAAGGGAAGAGCGGTTCGACAAGGGTCCGATGCCACTCACCCCTCGGAGGAGACCATGGAAGCCCGACCACGAATCCCTCTAAGGAAGAGGAGATAAGAGTAGGGCTGAAGGAACAGAAGGGGTATCCGTCCTCCAGCCGTAGCAGTAACCATGCCCGAAGACTCCAACTCCAAGCTCTGAGGTAGAGTTGAAGGAGGAACTGTAACGGTGTGGACCAACAGTCGCCTGCTGAGACGGACTGTGTAGCATTTGGGCCAGTACCTGTGACTTGAGCAATCTACTGACCACTCTCTAGGTCATGGTCTGACAACCTGGATGACCTTGAAGATCGGCTCCGATGGCTCCGTCCGATAGAAGAGGCGAGGCCGGAGCCGAAAGTATCGGCTCCAAGGAAGGGACCTCGACCTCTTCCTGGAATGGGTCATCGGAGCCGATATTACTGATCCTGTCGGCACCGATTTCGGAGCCGCAGAACGCTTAGATGTATCGGCTCCAGCCGAGCCGATACAGCCACAAAGTAACGGTGTCGGAGCCAATCGGAGCCGACACCGATGCCTGTGCCACATGGGTGCCGGAGCCGATCGGAGCCGACACCGATGCCCGTACGTGGGTGTCGGAGCCGGTCGGAACCGACACCACAGTGGTCAGCAGATTCGCACCGATAGCCATCGGCCAAAGCTTAGTGGATCAGAATCGGCTCCAGCCGAGCATCTCGACTCTATGAAGTCGGAGCCGAGGCCACAGGCTTAGAAACAGAAGCCTGGGTCTTGGCAGATTTAGTTGATTTTTGTGGGGCCGACTTAGCCGGAGAGCCCCCCATTGCTTAAGAAGACCCCTGAGAATCAACTTATTCCTTCTCTCCTGCAGGACTCTCTGGCTGAAGGAGTGACAAATAGCACAGGAGTCCTGCAGGTGAAGAGGGCCTAAACAGTACACGCAAGCAGAGTGACCGTCTGTCAGAGACATCTTCTGACAGCACGAGTCACACTTCTTAAAACCTGAAACCCTCTCTTTAGACATGGTGCCTAACAAAACACACGCACACCAGTCCAATTAATTAAACTAATACCAAAAGGGTATTTAGTAAAAAATACCAACACACACACCCTAACAGGGGATGGGATAGGAAATTAACTGACTAAAAAATTAAAAGAGACAGGGATTTCTGTCAGAAAAAGTTAAATTAAAGTTAAACTATCAAAAACAAAAAGTTTTTAACTAAAAAGGGGCTTAAATGTCACAAAAGTGAATTACTTACCAGGAGCTGGTAAAGAGAAGACCTCCCAAGCGAAGCGGCAAACGAGATCTGGGTACTTCCTGCCTTGCATCATGGGATATGGGGCTGCCTCGAGCTGGTAAAAGGAGTTCTCGAGCTAAAGCAAGTGCCGAGTCGGAGCCGAGGGATCGGCTCCAAACCCATCAAGCAAGAATGAAGGCGAGATTGACAACTTAACATCAAATTTTACCTTCCACTAAAAGCAAATACACCACAAAGACTTCTTAGTATAGTGAAGGAAAGAAAAGGTATAGAAAAGGGGGATAGCGGGTGGGTAACCCGGACTGCAACAGTGAATACACTTGAACATCTACATTTATGGTAAGTGTACACAACTGTACTATGTTCTTCATGTTTCACTGTTGCAGTCATTACATTTGGGTAGAATCCCAAAGCTATGGATGGGAGGATGGAAAGTACAGTTGTATACACTTACCATAAATGTAGATGTTCGAGTGTATTCACTGTTGCAGTCATTACATTTGGGTAATCTGCTGGCAGGTTGGCCTCAGTCAGCCTGAATTCCAAAGTCTTGGGTCCTGCGTCGGTTGCTGTCTTCTCTTCCATGACGTCAGGTCGTCAGTGGCATAAAACATGCAGCTGATGCCATTTTCTTTAGTTTTTTTTTGCCCCCGATGTCAGGTGCCCCCAAAAAGGTAGCAATATTTTATATATATGTATATATATATATATATATATATATATATATATATATATATATACACACACATGCATCAATATAAACTTTACCTTCATCTATAAGCAAATACACCACATAGGTTGTAGGAGATAGTGAAGGAAAGATAAACTTCAGAATGACAGGGGGATGGCGGGAGGGTAACCTGGACTGCAACAGTGAATACACTCGAACATGTACATTTATGGTACGTGTACACAACTGCACTATGTTCTTCGTGTTTCACTGTTGCAGTCATTACATTTGGGTAGAGTCCCAAAGCTATGATTGGTATGCTGGAGCTAAACAGCATTAGGTGCGGCTATAAGGCCCTGCAGCACTGCAGTGGCAAAGCTTGCCCTGAACTTACAGTACAGAGGCAAATGGTAATGATTTGTAAAGGTGTGAACAGAATTCCAAGTAGCAGCCTCTAGAATGTCTTTGGTTGGTACTCCTCTGAGAAAGGCTGCTGAAGTAGCTACAGCTCTGGTGGAATGAGACCTAATGCCCTTGGGCACAGGTTTACCATGGTGTAAGTAGCAGAAACGGATGCAGTGGCTTATCCACTTTGAAACTGTCTGCTTTGAAATAGCCTTTCCTTCTGATCCTGCAGCATATGACAGTAGTAATTGCTCAGTTTTTCATAGAGCTGTAGTCCTGCTCAAGTAGAACCTTATCTGTCTGTTTACGTCCAAGGAATACAGAATTATCTCCACTTTGTTCTGCAGATTTGGATAAAAAGTTGGCAGATGAATTGTAAGAGCCACACTGGAAACCACCTTAGGCATAAAAGTAGGATTTGTCCTCAGAGACACCCTGTCCGGGTAAAATATGATAAAAGGCTCTACAGTCATGAGGGCTGTAGCTCTAAAACTCTTCTTGCTGAAGTAATTGCTAGTAGCAGAGCTGTCTTCCATGACAAGAACTTTATATCAGCAGTAGCAGCTGGTTCAAATGGACGCAGGGTGAGATTTTCCAACACATAATTGAGGTCCCATGTAGGTAATGGTGGTCTTCTAGGGGGCCTTAAATTGGTGGCTCCTCTAAGATACTGCTTTAGTAAAGGATGAGAAAAGATTGGCGGCTCTGTGTTGTAATGAGCTGAAATGGCAGAGGCATGGATTTTGATTGATGATAAAGATAGACCTTTGTCAAGCATCTCAGATAAGTATTGTAATATCTGAGGAATATTTGGTTCTGCTGCATCAGTTCCTTGTGCTTGATTCCAAGCACAGAATCTCTTCCACTTGTCAACATAAGATTTTCTAGTATTAGGCCTTCTGGCTTCCAAAATGACATCCATCACAGCTTTACTGAGAGGTGTTGTTTGCATGATTATATGATTAGCCATGCTGCCAGGTTTAGAGTCTGTAGTTGACTGTACAGGATCTGATTGTTTTGCTGGGACAGTAGCTGTGGTCTTTGAGGCAACGTCCAAGCTGGGTATGGAGATAAGCTCCTTAAGATTGGGTACCAGTATTGGTGGGGCCAGTCCGGGGCAATTAATATCATCTTTGGCTTCTCGTCTGACTTTTAGGAGGACTTTGGGTAAAAGAGGCAGAGGAGGAAAGGCGTAAACTGAAGGATAGGGTGTCCACTTTCCATGCTCGTCTGTGATAAGTCCTTGTACAGAATCTTTTCAATTGATAATTTTGAGGACAGGCAAATAGATCTATGTCTGGGCTCCCCCATTTCTCTGTTATCATGCTGAAGACTTGTGGATTTAGTTTCCACTAGTAAGTATCCATAAGGTTTCTGCTTAAATCGTCTGCCAGAGTGTTTTGCTTTCCTGGCAGGAATTGAGCTTGAAGATGTATTTGGTAGGTCAAAGCTGTGTCCACAGTGCCATGTCTAATCTGCAAAGGGGGTATGAGTGTGTGCCCCCTTGCTTGTTTATATACCACATAACTGTGGTGTTGTCCGTCTTTATCAGTAGTTGTCCTGGATGAAGTAAGTCCTTGAAGGCTATAAGGGCATTTTGAACGCTAGCATCTCTTTCTGGTTGATATGTAGATGCATTTGTCTTGGTGCCCATATGCCCTGAATGCATCTTCCTGCCATGTGGGCCCCCCAGACATAATCTGATGCATCTGTTGTTAAGGTTTGGTTGGCAGGGGGTAGAGTGAAGGGCCGTCCCATGTTTTGGTGATGGGCCTTTTCCCACCATAGAAATTCCTGTCGCAGGCAGGGAATGAGAGGAATCATTGTTTCCAGACTGTGTGAATGTTGACTCCATAAACTTTTTAGGTACCACTGAAGTTTCCTCATATGCAGTCTTGCATATGGAATTAGTAGGATGCAGGATGCCATGAAGCCCAGAGCCTGCAGAATTTATCTTGCAGAAGACTGGGTTTTTGTTGCCATCAGTTTGAAGTAAGTAGTTAGTTGCCTTTGTTTGTCTGGCATAAGGTAAGCCATCTGGGCAGTTGTATTCAAGCTTGCACCCAGGAATGTTATCTTTTGAAAGGGTACCAGCTGTGATTTCTTTTCGTTTATTGACTACCCTAGCCATGTTAGAAGCCTTTTCACAAATGCCAGGTGTTGAAGAAGAGTGTCCTTGTTCTCTGCTTGAAGGAGACAGTCCTCCAAGTAAGCATATATTTGTATACTTCTTTGTCTGCAAAATGCAATTACTGGTGCCAGGCACTTTGTAAAGACCCTGGGCGCAGTAGATAAGCCAAAGGGCAGTGCAGAGAATTGGTAATGCATTAAGCCAGCCTTGAATCTGAGGTATCTTCTGCACGATTGTCTTACTGGGACATGCAGGAATGCCTCTTTTAGGTCTAATGTCACCAGCCAAGCATTCTTGCTCAGCATGGGCAGAAGCTGCTGCAAAGTCAGCATTTTGAATTGTGGAATGTCCAGGTGTGTGTTCAAAATTGATAAATCCAGCATTGGCAGCCAGGCCTAGTCCTTTGTGGGTACCAAGAACAGTCTTGAGTAAAAACCTTGTCCTTTTTCCTGTTCTGGTACTGGTTGAATAACCCCCATATCCATGAGGGACGTAACCTGTTTCTGTGCCTCTACCCATTGATTTTTGGGCAGATCTGGCCAACCGTTTGCCATTGGCAGAGTGTGGAAATGGAATCTGTATCCCTGTGATACTATGTTTAGTACCCACTTGTCCTGGGTTAACTGCCAATTTTGAGCAACAAGTGCTAATTTTCCCCCTAAGGGAGCTGTTAAAAGATAAGTGCTTGCTGTAGGCAGAGGGAAGTCATTGGGACTCTCTTCTGTAGGTTTGCGCATTATCTCCGCCTGATTTGGAGGTAGATGCGCCCCATTGCTTTGACCTGTATGAATCTTGCGCCTGGTATCTGGAACTCTTTGGGTGTCTGGATTTGCCCCTTTGAGCTCTGTCTGACACAGGAAAGGACCAAGTTCTTGAAGGCCAGTGTCTACTGAATCTTGGTGGCTGCACTTGTAAGAAGTCTTTAACAGTTTGCATAGACTTAGCTTTGTCTTCCATTTTCTTTAAAACCTTTTCTGCCTTAACACCAAACAGAGAATCATGCTGTAAAGGTGTATCTAGCAATTTAGCTTTAACATGATCAGGCAAATTTTGTTCCTTTAACCAGGCATGCCTCCTAATCACAGATCCAGTAACTGCGGCCCTGCAGAAGGCCTCTAAGGAATCAAAACCACATTGCAAAATATGCTTTCCAACTTGTTCAGCTGCATGCAATAATTCCTGCAATTCTTTATTTTCTGCACATTCTGAAATCAACATCATTTTCTGTTTCAGCAATCCCATAACATGTTGTTGGTATTTACGCATATGAAATTGACAGTTTAAGGTCCTGGCTGCCGAGGCTGTAGATGTATAAACCTTTTATCCCCATCTGTCTAGTGCCCTTGAATCTCTGTCAGAGGGGGTAGAATTTTTTGCTGTTGAGGCCGTAACTCCCTTTGGACCCTGTGAAATAGTTTCAGGATCAGAAGCAGGGTTTCTAAATAAAAATTTATGAGTCAGGGACCCTGCAATATCTATCAGGCTTACTGGGAGCCAAAGGTAAAGAGTCAGGGGTCAAGCTTGACTCCGAAAACACATCATCCACAATGTCTAAAACAGGGGGAAAGGGGAAAGGCTAAAGGCTTGTGCTGAGGGAGGAGGAGGAAATCCCTGAGCCTCTTTTTTTGATTCTGAGAAATCTTGACTCTCCCAGGGAAAATGCTCCCTCAAAGTATGCAAGGTTTCTCCAAATGAATAATCCTCTGGAGGAGATGCAGATGGAATAGACTCCTCAGCATCAGAATCCTCATGGGGAGGTATAGATAATTCCTGATCAGAGGAGGAATCAGAAGAAATAGAAACCTGATCTGAAGAATCATAATCAATGTCTTCCCAGGTCTCTTATCTGGAGGGGGATGGGTACCCCTGATCAAGGTAATAAGGTCTTCAGCCATTTTGATCATCTGTTTTTTAGGCATAGAGGCCTGTGAACACGGCTCATTTGCCGTTTTTTTAGTTTTAGAAGTTGCCTTTGTCTTTGGTTTTGCAGCTGTCGTCTGTTTGATATATAAATGTTGAGGACTGAATGCACCCTCAGAAGCCGGTGCCTGCTCAGCGGCTCCGGACCCATCTGAGGGAGATACATCCGTCAGTCCAATACCTTCAGTGTCTTGCGGCATGCCGGACTCCACATGGGTGTCAGTAGATGCCTGCGACTTGAAAGTAGCGGGTATCAGGGGCTGCAAAAGCGCCTCATTGAGTACCGGCGAACCGGCGATTGGCTTAGGAGAAGCTTCGTCATCTGTTTTGAATCTCAACTGCCTTTCTCTGTCCTTTTCTTTGCGTTTGTTATGTACTCCGGTAGTCGGATTGCTATCCAACGACATTTCTGGGTAGTTAAATCTGTTTCCAAAATACTTTGATGCAAAAATATACCGACGCTTAATAGTGCGTTGGTTAAATCTAGCACAAAACTGACAGCCAGGCACATAGTGATCAGGGCCTAGGCAAGGAATACAGTATAAATGGAAATCCTTATGAGGTATTTGCTTCCCACAAGTAATACAATTAACTTTTTCTGACATCGGTAAAAAGCAAGAAAAAAGTTTCCCCAACGGGGTACTTAGCTTTAGTGAAGACTTCGGTTCTGAAACTCAAACTCGAATATTTCAGTAGTCGGCCGACCAACACTTGCGAAATGCTTCTGCTTCGGGCACCGCGTGGCAAGAAAGACTAAAGAAAATGACGTCAGCTGCATGTTTTATACCCCTGACGAGACAGCAACCGACGCAGGACCCAAGACTTTGGAATTCAGGCCGACTGAGGGCAACCTGCCAGCAGATTACCCAAATGTAATGACTGCAACAGTGAAACACTAAGAACATCTAAACAGCATTAGGAGTGGCTATAAGGACTGCAGTGGCAAAGCCTGCCCTGGATTTGGAGAAGAGAGGTAAATGATAATGCTTTGTGAAGGTATGAACAGAGCTCCAAGTAGCAGCTTCTAGAATGTCTTTGGTTGGGACCCCTCTGAGAAAAGCTGCTGAAGTAGAGGCCGACCTGGTGGAATGTGATCTGATCCCCTTGGGCACAGGTTTACCATGGTGCAAATAGCAGAAACGAATGCAGTGGCTTATCCATTTAGAAATAGTCTGCTTTGATATAGCCTTCCCCTCTGATCTGATCCCAAAGCCTGCAGAATTTGTCTTGCAGATAAATTGTTTTTTGTTGCCATCTGTTTGAAGTATGTTGTCAGTTGCCTTTGTTTGTCTGGCGTGAGGTAAGCCATCTGGGCAGTTGTATTCAAGCTTGCACCCAGGAATGTAATTATTTGAGAGGGTACCCAGTTGTGATTTCTTTTCGTTTATGATGTACCCTATGTATGCTAGAAGCCTTTTTACAAACGCCAGATGTTGAAGAAGAGTGTCCTTGTCCTCTGCTTGAATGAGATAATCGTCCAGATAAGGATAAATATGAATGCTTCTTTGTCTGCAGAATGCAATTACTGGTGCCAGGCACTTTGTAAAGACCCAGGGCACAGTAGGTATGCCAAAGTGCAGTGCAGAGAATTGGTAATGCAAAAAACCTTCTTTGAAGTGGAGGCATCTTCTGCATGATTCGCTTATTGGGATATGCAGGTATGCCTCTAAGTCTAGAGTTACTAACCAAGCATTCCTGCC
The DNA here is from genome assembly GCF_019279795.1 of Protopterus annectens. Taxonomy (NCBI): domain Eukaryota; kingdom Metazoa; phylum Chordata; order Ceratodontiformes; family Protopteridae; genus Protopterus; species Protopterus annectens. Next base: position 704,171,210 of record NC_056734.1, read on the forward strand.
TAGCATAGGCAGTTGCTATTGTAAAGTCAGCATTTTGAATTTTGGAATGTCCAGGAACGTGTTTCAGAATTGATAGGTCCAGTATTGGACGCCATGAATTGTCTTTTTCTGGGTACCAGGAAAAGTCTTGAATAAAAACCTTGTCCTTTTTCCTTTTCTGGTACCAGTTGAATAGCCCCCATATCCATGAGGGGCATGACTTGTTTCTGGGCCTCTGCCCACTGATTTTGTGGCAGATCCAGCCATCCGTTTGGAATTGGCAAAGTATAGAAATTAACTCTGTACCCCTGGGATGCCATGTTTAATACCCACTTGTCCTGGGTAATTACCTGCCAATTTTGAGCATGAAGTGCTAGTTTTCCCCCCAAGGGGGCTGCCAAAAGATAACTGCTTGAGGATGGCAGAGGAAAGTCACTGAGACTGCTTACTGTAGGGTGTGTTTTGTTTCCTCCAGATTTGGAGGTGGAGGCACCCCATTGCTTTGATCTCTAAGAACCCTGTGATAGGTATCTGGAGCCTTTTGAGCGCCTGGATTTGCCCTGAGTAGCTCTCTTGGACACAGGAAAAGACCAATTTTTAGTAGGCCAGTGCCTACTGAACCTGGGTGGCTGCACTTGCAAGAAATCTTTTGCAGTTTGAATAGATTTAGCTTTGTTTTCCATTTTCTTTAAAACCTCTTCTGTCTTATTACCAAACAGAGTATCATGCTGCAAAAAGGAGCATCCAACAATTTAGCTTTAACATGATCAGGCAGATTTTGCTCCTTGAGCCAGACATGCCTTCTAATCACAGATCCAGTAACGGCGGCCCTACAAGAGGCCTCCAAGGAATCAAAACCACATTGCGAAGTATGCTTTCCAACATGTTCTGCTGAATGCAATAATTCCTGTAACTCTATTTTCCACACAATCAGAAATCAACATAATTTTCTGTTTCAGTATGCCCATAACATGCTGTTGATATTTAAGCATATGAAACTGGCAGTTTAAAGCCCTGATTGCCAAGGTTGCAGACATATAAACCTTCTTACCCCATCTATCCAGCGCCCTGGAATCTCTATCAGAAGGGGTAGGATTTCTGGCTGTAGAGGCCTTTACACCTTTGGGACCTAGAGAAATAGTCTCAGGATCAGCAGCAGGATTTTTGAAAAGAAATTTGTGGGAGTCAGGAACCCTGTAATATCTGTCTGGCTTACTAGGAGCTGGAAGCAAGGAATCAGGAGCCATGCTTGATTCCGAGAACACATCATCATCAATATCTAATACAGCAGGTATTGCCAAAGGCCTATGCTGAGGAAGAAGCAGGAAATCCCTAAGCCTCTTTTTTGATTCAGAGAAGTCCTGACTCTCCCAGTGAAAATGTTCCCTTAAAGTATGCAAAGTCTCTCCAAAAGAGTAATCCTCAGGAGGAGATGCAGATGGGATGGATTCCTCTGCATCAGAATCCTCATAGGGTGGAATAGAAAATTCCTGATGAGAAGAGGAATCAGAAGAAATGGAAATCTGATCTGAAGATTCATAATCAGTGCCTTGCCTAGGCCTCTTAGCAGGGGGGGGGGGTTGGGAACCCCTGATCAAGGTAATTAAATCCTCAGCCATTTTGATCATCTGTTTTTTTAGGCATAGGGGCCTGAGCACGTGGCTCATGCTTCCGTTTTTTAGAAATAGAAGTTGTTTTTGACCTTGTTTTTGTTGCTGGCATTGGTTTAATATAAAAATGTTGAGGCCTGAAAACACCCTCAAAAGCCAGTGCCTGCTCAGCGGCTCCGGACCCATCCAAGGGAGACACATCCACGGGTTCAGTACTCTGAGAATCTCGCGGCATACCGGACTCTGAATGGGTCTCGGTAGAGGCCTGCGACTCAAAAGTAGCGGGTATGAGGGGCTGCAAAAGCACCTCACTGAGTACCGGCAAACCAGCGACTGGCTTAGGAGAAGGTTAGTCATCGGTTTTGGACCTCGACGGTCTGTCTCTGTCTTTTTCTTTTTGTTTTTTATGAACTCCGGTAGTCAGATTGCTAACCGACGACATTTCAGGATAATTAAATCTTGAACCAAAATATTTAGAAGCAAAAATATACCGACGCTTAATAGTGCGTTGGTTAAATCTAGCACAAAACTGACAGCAAGGCACGTTGTGATCAGGGTCTAGGCAAGGAATACAGTACAAATGAAAATCCTTATGAGGTATTTGCTTCCCAGAAGTAATGCAATTATTAACTTTTACTAACATCGGTAAGGAGCAAGAAAAAGTTTCCCTAACAGGATACTTAGCTTTAGTCGAAGACTTCGGTTCTGAAACTCGAATACAAAAATTTCAGGAGTCAGCTGACCGGCACTTGTGAACTGTTTCTGCTTCGGGCACCGCGCGGCAAGAAAGACCGAATAAAATGGTGTCGGCTGCATGTTTTATACCCCTGATGACCTGACGTCATGGAAGAGGAGACCGCAACCGACGCAGGACCCAAGACTTTGTTATTCAGACCGACTGAGGGCAACATACCAGCAGATTACCCAAATATAATGACTGCAACAGTGAAACATGAAGATCATCACAGAATTCTTTCCCAGGGAAAGAATTCGGGTTGCCGGTTCTGTGGCTTCGCTATTTTCAGCGCTGTGGTGGAAATTTACGGGTTGGGTTCAGGTAAGTGCGCAACTGTGTGGTTGTTAGGATTAGGGCGTGGATTAGATGAGTTAGGGTTATGGCGCTGGTTATTTGAATTAGGGTAGGGGTGGGTTTAAAAGTGAGTTAGGGTTAGGGCGCGGGGTAGGTGAGTGTGCGATAGTGACGGACCTTAGGGTTAGGATTTGGGTTAAGTGGATAGATAGTAGTGTATGTACAGTTTAGTGTAGGATTATAAGTGTATGTGTGTGTGGACTAATGTTTTTAGGTGTGCTTGTGTTGTGTGTATGTGTTTCGGAACAGCAAATTTTTTTCCTAGGAAAAAATTCACTGTTCTGAATGTTCAATATTATGTGGTTTAGATATTTTAGGTTCGATGAAATAGCATTCGGTATTTTCATCTTTCGATAGCGTGATATAAATGCACAAAAGCACCTCACTGAATTCCGGAGAGCTGACGAACTGCTTAGTGGTAGAGTTGTCGGAAGGCTTAGCCTTGTGCGGTCTGTCTCTATCTTTATCTCTGCGTTTTTTTTGGAATGTCCACAGATTGTTGGCTGTTGGATGCCATTTCGGAATGTGAAATGGAAGACGAAAATACCTGTCTACAATAAGAGCTATACAGTGAATGGTTCTCGCGTTAAAGAGGGCACAGTACCGGCAACGGGGAATATCGTGGCCTGCGCCTAAACAAGTGAGGCAGTATGAATGGAAGTCTCAGCGTGGGATCTGCTTTCCACAGGCGAGACAATTGTTAACTTTTTCGGACATCAGTTAGTGCAAGAAAAAAGGATCCCCAACGGGAATACTTAGCTTTAGACGTTTTCAGCTGTAATTCAAACTCTGGTAGCAACCAACTGAAACACTTGCAAAAGTACAGTTTTGTACCTACCATAAATGTAGATGTCCGATAGGAATGCATCTGCAGTCCTTACAAATGGGTTGTCCTGTCGTCAGGCAGCCCTTCGGTCGGCCGGATTCCAAAGTCTGGGTCCGGCTTCGGCTGGTGTCGCACTTCACCCGACGTCATAGCTGCAGTTCTTCGGGTATAAAGGCATCAGCCGACGCCATTTTCCTCAGTGTTTCTTGCCCCAGATGCCAGGTGCCCTCTTGGATGGCTAAATTTGGATAAATGCCAATGTTTCCAAATAGCAGAGAGCAAACACATAAAATAAGCATGTATGTACATATATACAAACAAATACACCATAATAGATCCCCCCCAAGCTAGCTGAAAGATGGTAAATACCCTAGGAGTACCACAGAGGGGAAGGCGGGTGGGTAATCCTGACTGCAGATGCATTCCTATCGGACATCTACATTTATGGTAGGTACAAAACTGTACTATGTCCTTCAAGGATGCATCTGCAGTCCTTACAAATGGGTAGAATACCATAGCCAAACTAGGGGAGGAGGAAAAGAGAGATTATGGTGTAGCTAGGATCCCTTGCAAAACAGCAGTGGCAAAACCTGCTCGGGATCTAGAGTATAAAGGTAAATTATAATGCTTGGCAAATGTATGCACGGAGGTCCAAGTAGCAGCCTCTATAATGTCCTTGGTAGCCACCCCTCGTAAGAAAGCTGTAGTAGTGGCCGTAGCCCTTGTGGAGTGAGGCCTGATGTTCTCTGGAGTTTTCTTTCCATGGAAGGAGTAACAAAATCTAATGCAATTTCCTATCCACTTGGAGATTGTCTGTTTTGAAATTGCTTTTCCTTCCCTTCCTGCTGCATATGCTACCAGAAGCTGGTCAGTTTTTCTATTGGACTTGGTCCTGTCCAGGTAGTAGCGTAATTGTCTATGCACATCCAAGGTATGCAACAGTCTTTCTCCCCTGTTCTGTGGGTTGGGGAAGAATGTAGGTAGGTGGATAGCCTGGTTTAAAGACACTCTGGATACCACCTTAGGCATAAATGTAGGATTTGTTCTCATGGACACTCTGTCTTGATGGAAGATCAGGAAGGGTTGCACTGCCATTAATGCCTGTAGTTCAGAAACCCTTCTTGCTGAGGTGATTGCCAGCAGGAAAGCAGTCTTCCAGGATAAGTATTGTAATTCTGCTGTTGCTGCTGGTTCAAAGGAGGAAGTGTCAATTTTCTAGCACAAAGTTCAAGTCCCATGCTGGCAATGGTGGTTTCCTAGGAGGTTTTACATTTTTAATTCCTCTCAGAAACTGCCTGAGCAGAGGATGTGAGAAGACAGGGGGATCCAAGCTGTATTCTGCCGAAATAGCTGATGCGTGTATCTTGATGGAGGAATAGGACAGGCCTGTATGGAAGAGCTCTGCCAAGTACTCCAGGATGTTGGCTATGTTTACCAGTGACACATCTTTTCCCTTTGCAGTACTCCAAATGAGATATCTTTTCCATTTTGCTGCATAATTCTTTCTTGTTGAAGGTCTGCGAGCCTCAAGGATAATGTCTTTAACCCTTTGGGATAAATTTGGGTTAGTTGCTCTTATGTAATGTTCCAGGCAGTCAGCTGCAGAGTTTTCAGGTTTGGATGCAGGATGTTGTAGCTGTTCTGTGTTAACAGCAATGGGATAGGGGTAGTGTCCACATTTGTTCCCGAGACATGCTCCTCAGTAATGGGTACCAATGTTGTCTTGGCCAGTCTGGAGCTATCAGAATGATCCTTGGACGTTCCTCTTTGATCTTCAATAGCACCTTGTGCATCAAAGGAAGTGGTGGGAATGCATATGCTGTCAGGTTTTTCCAACTGAAAGATAGGGAGTCCACCTTCCAAGCAAGTGGGTGGTACGTCCTTGTGCAGAATTTCTTTAGCTGGTGATTGAGTGGGGATGCAAATAAGTCTATTTGTGGTAGTCCCCATTTTCTTGTGATGGCTTTGAAGATGTCCGGTGCAGCATCCATTCGTGGGCATCCGTGGTAGTTCTGCTTAATATGTCTGCTAGAATGTTTTCTTTTCCCGGTACAAAAATTGCTTGCAACTGAATGTTGTAGCTCAGAGCCACATTCCATAGGTCCAGTGCCATCCGGCATAGAGGGTATGAATGTGTGCCTCCCTGTTTGTTGATGTACCACATAACTGTGGTGTTGTCTGTCCTTATCATCAACTGTCCTTCTTGGAGGAATGGTCTGAATGTCTGGATTGCCAATTTTACTGCCAGCATTTCCTTTAGATTTATGTGCAGGTGCAGCTGATCTTGAGTCCATAAGCCTTGTATGCACTTGTCCAGCATGTGGGCCCCCCCAACCGAGGTCTGAGGCGTCCGTTGTGATGGTTTGGCTTGGTTGAATGCTGTAGAAGGGCAAACCTGTGTTCGATTGACAGGCCTGAGCCCACCATTGGAACTCTTGCTTCAGGCATGGTATTAGTGGAATTTTGGTTTCTAGGCTGTGTTTGTGTTGAGACCATAAATTCTTCAGGTACCACTGTAGCTTTCTCATATGCAGTCTGGCATGAGGGACCAGAATTATGCAGGATGCCATGAAGCCCAGGGCTTGCAGTACTTTTCTTGCTGTTAGATGGTTCTGCTTTGTTAATGCCAAGAAGTAGAGAGGAAGTTGTTCTTGTTTTTCTACAGTTAGGAATGCCATCTGCTTTGATGTGTCCAGCTCTGCACCTAAAAAGGTTATTCTTTGGGATGGTATCAGCCTTGACTTTTTAATATTGACTGTATATCCCAGGGCTTGCAGCAAGTAAATGACTCTTTGTAAGTCTTCTGTTAGCTTGTTTTGTTGTCCGCTTGTATCAGGCAGTCGTCCAGGTAGGGATAAATTTGGATTCCCTGAAGTCTGCAATGAGCGATTACTGATGCCAGGCATTTCGTGAACACTCTGGGCGCAGTAGATAAGCCAAAGGGCAATGCTGAGAATTGATAATGCTCTGATCCTGCAAGAAATCTGAGGTATCTTCTGCAATTTGGTCGTATGGGGACGTGCAGGTATGCCTCCTTGAGATCTACAGTTACCAGCCAAGACTCCTTGCCCAGCATGGGAAGAAGCTGCTGTAGAGTCAGCATTTTGAATTTTGGAACAATGAGGAATGTGTTTAAAGCAGACAGGTCGAGAACAGGCCTCCATTTTTTCTCTTTTCTTGGTACCAGGAAGAGTCTGGAGTAAAATCCCTTTCCTTGTTCCATAGATGGTACCTTTTCCACAGCTCTCATTCTTACTAATTGAGCTATTTGTTTTAGAGCTTCTATCTTTTGATTTGGTGGTAGGTTTGGCCTTCCTCTTTTTCCTGGTAGAGTATGGAAATGAAACCTGTAACCTTGGTCTATAGTTTGCAAAATCCACTTGTCCCTTGTGATGTAATGCCAGTTCTTTGAAAATAAGGCTAGCTTTCCACCTAAGGGTGCTGCTAGCTGTTCCCTGGTAGGCGGTGCCAGAGCCAAGTCACTGTGATTGTCCTGTTGCAGTGGTAGTGGCTGTGTCTGTGCCTCGCTGGTTGTTGCCCTGCCACTGGCATCCCCTGTAGGCACCCCTGGATTGATTTCTGCCTCTTGAACGCCTATTCCTGCCTCTCTGTGCTTTAGAGGAGTCTGGAAAGGACCAATTTTTGGAGGGCCAGTTCCTGCTAAACCTTGGAGGTTGGACCTGTAAGAAGTCTTTCACTGTTTGTACAGATTTTGCCTTCTCTTCCATTTTCTTCAGTACCTGCTGAGCAGGAGAACCAAATAAATTGACCTTGTCCATGGGAGCATCTAATAGTTTTGATTTGACATGGTCCGCAAGGCCTGTTCTTTCAACCATGCATGCCTTCTGATAACTGTGCCAGTCATGGCTGATCTAAAGGAAGCCTCCAGTGCATCATAGCCGCATTTTAAAGAATGGTTACTAACTTGCTGAATGTTATGCACCATTTCCAGAACATATTTCTTATCTAAAGATTCATCAGAGGACAGTTTCTTAGTTAACTGATCAAGCATAAACTCCTGATATTGGATCATATGAAATTAACAGTTCAAGGCCCTAGCTGACAGAGTAGCAGAGGTGTATACTTTTTTACCCCATCTCTAAGGACCTGGATTCCCTTTCAGAGGGAGGGATTTTAGCAGAGGTAGATGCTACTGCCTTAGGCCCCTGGGAGATAGTCTCGCGATCTGCAAAAGGAGCCTTGTATAAATGGTGATGTGTGTCCGGGACCCTGTAGAACCTATCGGGCTTAGCAGGGGCTGGAGGTAAAGAATCAGGAGCAGTACAGGCATCATTAAATGCATCATCTACAACAGAAAGAACTGGAGGTATAGCTAAAGGCCTATGTTGTGGTAAATGTAAAAAGGTCCTAAGCCTTTTCCTGGAGTCTGACAAATCTTGGCCCTGCCACTGAAATTGTTCCCTCATGGCATGTAAGGTTTCCCCAAAGGAAAATTCCTCAGGTGGAGAGGCAGAAGGAATCGACTCTTCAGCATCAGAGTCTTCGTAAGGAGAATAAGGAGCCTCTGGAGGGTCTGTATTGTCTGAATCATCAGAGGAATCATCAGTGGACACTGGCTCAGGGGGCTCTGCTCTAGGTCTCTTCTCTGGAGGTGGATGAGAGGCCCTGTCTGGATGAGGTTGGGATCCCCTTATTAAAGAAATGAGATCCTCTGCCAGAGAATGCATTTGGGAACTGGAGCTGGGCCTGTGAGAGGGGGGCTTAACAGGCACAGTCTTAGTAGCTTTAGCTGCTTTAGCCCTGGCAAAAGCCTTAATGGACATGGCTGCAGGAGGCCTAGCAGCTCCACGTGCAGGGGTTGATATATCCAAGGGAATAGTGTCCGATAATTCCTGAGAAACCACAACAGCAGGTTGGATTTCAGAAGCCGATTCTACCAGGTTAGAAGAGGCCTCGGTAGAAGGCATGGTTTCGGCTGAAGAAATAACCGCTTGCTCGGTTTCGGCCGAAACCGAGACACTCGCGGTTTGCTTAACCGCGGTTTTGGCAGAAACCGCGGACCGCGAGTGTCGGTCCTTTTCTTTGCGTTTTTTGGTAATTTGTGTAGTCGGAGGATCCGACGGCATAATATAGGCAAAATCAGAGCCAAAAAACTGCTCAGCAAACTCCGACCGACGTCTAAGCGTCCGTCGGTTAAAAGAAGCACAGGCTAGACAAGCTGCTACGTCGTGGTCTGGGCCTAAACAAGGTAAGCAGTAAGAGTGGAAATCTTTATGAGGTATTTGTTTCCCACAAGTTAAACAGTTATTCACTTTTTCTGACATCGGCTGAGGCAAGAAAGAGTCCCCAACGGGGTACTTAGCTTTTTAGAAGTCTTCGAAGTAGTAGTAATCTCTGGATCTGACCGACCGGCACTTGCGAACAGCTTCTGCTTCGGGCGCCACGCGGCAAGAAAGACTGAGGAAAATGGCGTCGGCTGATGCCTTTATACCCGAAGAACTGCAGCTATGACATCGGGTGAAGTGCGACACCAGCTGAAGCCGGACCCAGACTTTGGAATCCGGCCGACCGAAGGGCTGCCTGACGACAGGACAACCCATTTGTAAGGACTGCAGATGCATCCTTGAAGGACATCTGCTTCTGCTACAGGCTCCACGGCAAGAAAGACTAAAGTAATGGCATCAGCTGCCTTGCTTTATAGCACTGATGACCTGACATCAGACTACAGGTGATATCAGCCGATGCAGAAAAACACTGACTCTGGTATTCGGGCCGGCGGCTACCACAGCAGGGATCATAGCCGGCCTTAAGCATAGGCCAACTAGGCAGCCACCTAGGGTGCCACTCTAGAAGGGCCATTTTACCAGTACATGTTTGGTGTAGGTAGACCAGGATGGAGCACCGGGTGGTGTGGGGGGGGGGGGTGTGGAGCCCTTTTGCCTAGGGCACCAGTTGACCTAAGGCCGTTCCTAGCACCCACAAGTGATGACTGCAGCAGTGAAACACAAAGAACATCTGCTGTTAAAAACGGGATAATTAGTACTTCATATAAAATATTGCATGATAACTACAGGAATCAATAAGAGACAGTTAAAGATTGGGAAGATAAACTGGATAAGCAATTCACAAGGAAATAATGGGAGGACATATGTATGGCTCTCAAATATAAAAGTAAGTCCAGAAGAATTAGGATTTTTGCTTGGAGCTGTGTCCATAGATATCTTTGTACCCCAAGCAGACTCCAAAGAAATTTTACTCGGGTAGATAAAGGTTGGAGATGTGATGGAGAAGAAAGAGCTAACTTGGAACGTATGTTCAGTGAGTGTAATGAGTTGACAGAATTTAAAAATTCCCTACAGAGTACCCTGTCAGAAATCCTTGCTGAGCAAGTGAGGTTTAAGGGAAGACAGGAATTGAACAATTTATGTAATGTCGCATTTTAGTTACACAAAAGAATATATGTGATGTACAAATATTACACATCACATATATTATTTTAGTTACACAAAAGAATATAGGTGATGTATAATGTTTGTAACTGGGAACATGTTAATATGTTTTTTTTTTATATAAATGTATGTTTGCCTGTGTCTTTAATAATTCAATAAAGGTGTTAAAAAGAGCAATGACCCTTTAAATACAACTTCATATGAACCATGATTACAAACTGTTTAACTCAGCAAAAGCTAAGAGAATGGCTAAGGTGTTGCCAAAACTGACAGACATTGACCAATGTGATTTTGTGAAGAGAAAGCAAACATTTCACAACATTAATATAACAATGAAGATTCAGAGGGAAGCAGAGTGTGAGAAAACCCTGCTATTGTTGATGAGTCCTGATGCAGAGAAAGCATCTGATAGAGCCATCTGCAACTTTATGAGAAGGGCAATGACAGCATTTCCTTTTTGTGCTAAATAGGAAGATATATGAAGGGTCGGAGGCAGGAATAAGTTGGGAGAGTTCCTTTCTGATAAGTAGTGCTCAACTAAAAACTGAAACAGAACTGGCAGGGGTGTCCTCTTTTTCCTTTGCTATCCAATTCACACTAAGAGCTATCTGCAAGACAATAAGTGTTTCCCACAAATCCAGGGATCTAAGTGACATGGTAATCAAGAAAAATTAGCTTTATTTTCAGATGATGATATTTTGTAAGTGATACATCCAGAAAAGGATATTTCAGTGTTATGGAACATTCTGAGACAGTTTCAAGTTCTTACAGGGTATAAAATAAATTAAGATGAAACATACAACAACATAGCAGTAAACTATGTCTTCATGCATGAATTGATTGAGCAATACCCATATTTATGGGGACATGGTAATTAGTAGTATTTAGCTGTATAGGTTAAAATGATTCCCTTATGGCAACTAAATATATATGAGGAGAAACTAAACAAAAGATAATACAAAAAAAATGAGAAGTGGGACACACTTGACTATGGATATGGACAGCATGGAACACGCAGTGAAAATGCTTTTAGCCCCTTTAATATTGTTTACAGGTCAGTCATATATTTACCAACCAGAGCTGAAACTGTGGACCATAATTAACCAAGAACTGAAGAAATGTATTTGCGAGGATAACGTGTCCTCCTCAAACAATGTGACTTAGAATTACCAGATTTGACAAGATACTTTAGTGTGTGACACAATTAAGGTTCAAATAATACAAGCAGAAAACAACAAATCAAAGTGGAAAGAAATTATGTTGAAAGCAGGAGGGGATTCATAAAACAAGGACAAGACTAAGATTCTGGATAAGTAGCAGAACATATTCCGAGATCTAGGCCAAAATGAGACTGAAGAAATGAGAACTTACCAGTACAAATGGCTGCAAGTTGGAGCATACAAAATAGGCAAGATGGAGCAGGAATTTAATGGAGTAAAGTAGCAAAGGAACCAAGGTATTGGGAGCAAATAACTAGGGAAGGAAAAGTCAGAGTGGGATGAAGCCAAATAGAAGTTTAGACTAAGGGTTGGAGACTTCCTTTCCTACTAGGGTCAGACACCAAGTTTATAAGATAGGCTAAGAGATACAGGCATGAGAGTGTTAAATTGAAAGATAGTCTGTTTCAGTTTTTAGTTGAGTGTAGAACAGAAGCTGCTATTAATGAAATGATAATTAGTAGACCATATAAGATAATGCATGATAATTATAAGAATTAATAAGAACATATTAGAAAAAGACTGTGAAATGAGACTGGAAATTTAATATACAAAGAAACAATGGATGGATATTTGTATAACTCCCAAGTATGCAACAAAATCTAGCAGGTTTAGGATTTTTGCACAGGAATGTTTGCATAGGTATTTTTTCCCCAAACAGAGGTCAGATAATTTTCCAACAGGTAGACAATTGCAGGAGGTATGATGGGAAGGACAGGATACTTGGAAATGCAGAGAGTTGGCACATTTTCAGAAATTCGCTGCAAGATGCTTTATCAGAAATGTTGGAGGAGCAATTTTAACTAAAGACATTATTCTTTTGCGTTGGAAAATTGAAACCAAATTGTCTAGACACACTAAGGCCCTATTAAGTTTAATGCTATTGGCTGCCAAAAATGAATTACTAGACCATGGAAATCAAAACTAAACCAATTGCAACAGAATTTCTTAATGTTGTAAAGGAGGTAAAATACTGGAGGTGAGATATTTAGAAAAGGGAAGGAATAACCTACAAAGAAATAAATGGAATATATGGGAACAATACATACAGAATAATGTTCAGGAAGAGGGACAATACTTCAGGGAAGGCAGAACCTGAACAATCTATGTAATGTTAAATTGAACAATAATTAAAGAAACAATGTGTATATAATGCATGGAAAGAAAACATATCTTTAAAATATTATTTTTTCTTTTATAACTGAATGAGTCCTGACGTCACTATGTAATATGTGATGTTAACAAAGAAGAAAAATATTTAATCTAGTAAATTCAGCAATGATCACTGTAAGGAAATTGTACTGAATGCATTAACAAGGTCAATACAGTGATGTGGAAAGAATCCCCATCACTGGTATCAACACCACTCTCAAAACTAAATTAAGTAAGACCTCCCTTTAAAGCCATACTGACTAGAATAAGAAGTTATGTACCTACCATAACGTTCCATGTTAGTTGTCTTCTCTCGCCTTCTTTCTTGCTTGATGGGTTCGGAGCCGATCCTCGGCTCCGACTCGGCACTTGCTAAGCTCGAGAGTCACTTTTACCAGCTCGAGGCAGCCCCATATCCCATGATGCAAGGCGGTAAGTACCCAGATCTCGTTTGATGACAAAGGGCAGTAGCACCAAGCATAAAACACTTCCCAAAGGAAGAAAGAAAGAAAGAAAGCTTACAGGATGTAAAAAAAGACCAGGACTGAATGGTCTTCAGCATAATAACTCCTTAGAGAAACAAGGTCTGTCCAGGCACGGGGGAAGGAGGGAGGGTCGCAAGAAAGAAGGCGAGAAGACAACTAACATGGAACGTTATGGTAGGTACATAACTTCTTAATGTTAAGTTGTCAATCTCGCCTTCATTCTTGCTTGATGGGACCGCGTCCTTAGCACCTCTATCCTGGGTGGCTCAATGGAACAGACTCTTGAGGACTGTAGAGCCAAAACTGGCTCTATCCCTGGAGGCCAAGTCCAATTTGTAATGGGAAACAAAAGTATGAGGAGTGGCCCAAGTGGCCGCTGCACAAATAGTGTCTAAAGGAAGTCTAGCTTGAAAGGCTGTAGAAGTAGCTAAGCTCCTAGTTGAATGTGCTTTAGGTTTTGAGCACAGCTGTTTTCCCCTGAGCAGATAAATTTCAGAGATGACCAAAGAAAGCCATCTAGACAAGGTCACTTTAGAGACAGGAAGGCCTTTCTTGTTATCCGCATAGGAAACAAAAAGTTGATCAGATTTCCTAAAATTTTTAGTTCTGTCCAAATAATATCTGAGTTGGCGGTGGACATCAAGATAATGTAGTTTTTGTTCGGCTCCGCCTGAATAGTTTGGGAAAAATACAGGGAGATCAATGGATTGATTCAAATTGGTCTTTGAGGCGACCTTAGGCAAAAAGGTCGGATTAGTTCTCAATGATACTCTGTCTTTGTGAAAAACCAAATAGGGGGGTCGAACCGATAGAGCATGAAGTTCAGACACCCTCCTGGCCGATGTGATAGCTACTAGGAATAAAGTTTTCCAAGAAAGAAATTTAAGGGAGCAAGAAACAGCTGGCTCGAAGGGGGGAAGAATCAAGGATGTCAGCACTAAATTTAGATCCCATTGAGGAGGAGGATTCCTGATTGGAGGCTTTAGCAGGAAAATTCCTTTCAAGAAGGCCCTACAAAGCCTATGGGACATAATATTGTGATCTGCAATCCCGACATGAAAGTTCGAGATAGCAGCCAATTGAACTCTGACTGTGGAAGAAGAGGAGCCTGCATGAAAAATCTCTGCTAAGAAGTCCAGGACTGCCTGAACAGGGGCAGTGAAAGGATCAATATTCTTGGCATTAGCCCAATAAGAGAAACGTTTCCATTTGCTTGCATAAATCCTCCTGGTAGAGGATTTTAAAGAAGCTACTATGATGTCTCTAACAGGGTTAGAGATCAAAGGAAGCCTGGCTAAGGAAGGAAGTGGAGCAACCATGCTGTGAGGTTGAGAGAAGGGATAGACCGGTGCAGCTGACTGGATTGGTGAATCAGAAGATCTGGCACTGGGTCCAGATGCCACGGCTGCACCAAAAGGTGACGATGGAGGAACGGAACCAAACTTGTCGAGGCCAGTAAGGAGCAATGAGAATCAATTTGGCTCTCAAAACGGTTGCTTTCTGGATAACTTGAGGGATCAGAGGAAATGGAGGAAAGGCATAAAGAAGTCCCTGGGGCCAATCCTGGGTCAGAGCGTCTCTGGGGGGATGGCCTGGAAGAGGGAAGAGAGAGAAGAAGTCTGGGCATTTGCTGTTTTGGGGAGTAGCAAAAGATCGCAACATGGCGACCCCATTCCAGAAATATCTCTTCCGCTATAGATTGCTTGAGAGACCACTCGTGAGGCATGAGAATAGCTCTGCTCAATCTGTCCGCTACAATGTTGGTTTTCCCAGGGATATGCGTTGCTACCAGAAACCGATGAGAGGAGATTGCCCATTGCCATAGTCTGAGCTTCTCGACACAAGGGGTAGGACTTGGTTCCGCCCTGTTTGTTGATATACCAAACTACAGACATGTTGTCTGTGTGGACTGCAATTGTCCCTACGGGAAGAAAGTCGTTGAGGGCTTGCAACGTTAAAAGCACTGCTCTCATCTCCAGGACATTTATGTGCAGGTGGTACTCGAACGGCTGCCACGCCCCATGAACCATCCTGCCCTGATAATGACCCCCACCCGATCAGGGAGGCATCCGTGGTGACAGTGGCTACCGGGATGGGGTACAAAGTGTCTGCCTTGGTGAACCTGGGGAGATGTGATCCACCAAGCAAGATGATCTTTGCAAGTCTGTGTCACCAGAATCTGGTGACGATTGGAAGTTGTTGGTACGACCACTGTGTGAACAGCATCCACTGAAGAAGGCGCATGTAGAAGCGAGCCAGGGGAAGAAGAGTAATGGCCGCAGCCATGAGGCCTAATACCTTTAGAACCATTCTGGCCTGTACTTTCTTGTTGGCTAGAATGATCCTGACATGACTATGAATGTCTGAAACTCTTTGATCTGTAAGGGTAGCTGACATCCGAACAGTGTTTAAGTTTGCCTATGAAAGTAATAGACTGGCAGGGCGATAAGGATGACTTTTCGGGTTGATCGAGATGCCCAAAAGAGTACAAAGCTTTATTGTGTAATCCCTGGCTTGAATAAGCTGATGCCTGGTGGTGGCTGAAAGGAGCCAGTCGTCGAGATACGGAAACACCTGGAATCCTTGACGCCTCAGGTGAGCCGTGACCACTGCCATGCATTTGGTGAACACTCTGGGGGCTGTAGTGAGACCAAAGGGCAGGGCTCTAAACTGGAAATGACTGGACCCCAGCCGAAGCGGAGAAATCTCCTGGAGCGTCTGTGAATTTTGATGTGATAGTACGCATCCTGAAGATCTATTGAGCACATCCAGTTGTCCTTCTGTAAGAAGGGCAGAATTGACTGAAGAGTGACCATTCGAATCTTGTCTTCCTCACAGACTTGTTGAGTCTGCTGAGATCCAATATTGGTCTCCAGTCTCCCGTCTTTTGGGGACCAAAAGAACCTTGAGTAGATTCCGGGCTCTGAATGGTCTGTTGTAACTGGCTGAATGGCTTTTTTTTGCAGTAGTTTTGAGACTTCTAACTCTGCAATTTCCCTTAGACCGGGTGGTACATCTGGAAGGGAATTTGAGGGGTAGAAAGGACTTTCCTCGAAAGGAATTATGTAACCCTTGGATATGATCGACTGTACCCATCTGTCTTGAGTGAGGGAGTGCCAGGCTTCTGGGTACAGTGATAATCTTCCCCCGACTGCCTCCAAGGAGGGACAGCCGGGCAACATCTCAGGGATGCTGAAAGGGCTTGTCAGAGAGGCTCTCTGTTTCCCTGGTTTTTTGGACCCCCTCTGCCTCTAGAGCGGCGTCTGTTGTTGCTACCCCCTCTGCCTCTAGGGGTAAATTGACCACGTGAATCCGGCGTGACTCCTTGGGATTTGCGGAACCACATTTTGCCACCTTTCTGTCCTTTGGGGTAAGGTCTAGAAGGGGTGGAAAAACGGACTCCTAAGGCAGAAAGAGTCTTGCCGTCCTGCTCACACCTGGTCAAAGTTTCCTTCACTTGAGGGCCAAACAAAGCTGACCCATCAAAGGGAGAATTTGTGAAGGACGCCTTAAAGGGATCTGCAAAGTCACATAGCCGCATCCAGGCTTGGCGTCTAAGCGCCACACCCGTACCTGCCCCCCTACTCGCTCCATCAGCAGCATATATTAGCCGCATGGAGGAGTTTGCAATGGAATTAAGGGTTCCTAGCTGCGAAGCAATTTTTTCCTGAGCCCTGCAGCTGTAGGATCCTGTACAACATCACCTAGCTCCTTAAGGATATCTCTTTGGAGTCTGGTGAAGTGACATAGGTAATTCAGCGAACGCATAGCAAAGGTCGCTGAGGAAAACATCCGCTTACCGTACCTATCCATGGTCCTAGAGTCCTTATTAGGAGGATGGACGGGTACGGAAGGATCTGCAAGTTCCTTCTTGGTGGCAGCAGCCACCACCATGGCATCAGCGGGGACACCCTTAGTGAGGAATTGCTTATCACCCGGGGCAGTAATAAATTTTGAAGGCCTCCTAGGGACTGGCTCTACAGAGTCAGGAGCAGCCCACGCCTTTCGGGCAATAACCTGCATAAGGGGGTCGAAAGGCGGAGACACCCAGGAGGTGGAGGGCCGAGATCCAAACGCCTCTAGGTATACTGACTCATTCTCAGAGGGATTATTAGTGGGCCAGTTTCCCCTCTGTCTAAGGAGTTCTAGGATGTCTGAGAAGGAGACATCCTCAGAGGGGATCTTGGGGATCCCTCTGACTCATCTAAGTCAGTATCTGAAGTGATAGACTCGGGAGTCTACATGTTTCCTCTTACAGGTCCTCTTCCTAGGAGGATCACCAAACATCAGGAGAATCCTCGGAAGAGGGGGATATTCCCAATGGGGAAACCTGAGGCGGAGGATCTCTGGGTCCTGTAGCAAGAGAAGTGGCAGAGATGTCAACAGGCACTATAGAGGGAGGAGCTAAGGGAACAGACTGCTGGCTGATACCCGTGGCCAGCACACTCTTCATCACCTCGAATGCTCCCTCCCAGGAAGGTCCGAGAGAACCCGTTCAAGAGCTAGGAACTCCAGGGACCACCGAAGGGAAGTCTCCGAGGCAGATGTCGGAGCAGAGCTCACCAAGGCCGAGGCTCCAAGGGGAAGAGCGGGTTCGGACAAGAGTCCGATGCCACTCACCCCCTCGGAGGAGACCATGGAAGCCCAGCCACCGAATCCCTCTAAGGAAGGTCTCGAAGAGGAGATAAGAGTAGAGGCTGAAGGAACAGAAGGGGATATCTGTCCCTCAGCCGTAGCAGTAACCATTCCCGAAGACTCCAACTCCAAGATTTGGGGTTGAGTTGAAGGAGGAACTGCAATGGGTGTGGACCAATAGCCGTCTGTTGAGACGGGCTATGTAACATTTGGGCCAGTGCCTGTGACTTAAGTAATCTACTGACCACTCTCTCTAAATCATGGTCAGAAAGCCTGGATGACCTTGAAGATCGGCTCCGATGGCTCCGTTCCGAGAGGAGAGGTGAAGCCGGAGCCGAAAGTATCGGCTCCAAGGAAGGAGACCTAGACCTCTTCCTCGAAGGAGCCATCGGAACCGATGAAACTATTGAATCTGTCGGAGCCGACAACTTATCGGAGCCGACAGGTAGCTTCGATGCATCGGCTCCAGCCGGAGCCGATACAGCCACAAAAGTAACGGTGTCGGAGCCGATCGGAGCCGACACCAATGCCTGAGCCACATGGTGGTCGGAACCGATCGGAGCCGACACCGAAGTGGTCGAACCAGAATCGGCACCGATAGCCATCGGTGCCGAAGGTTTAGTTAACCCAGAATCGTCTCCAGCCGGAGCCGATCTCGACTCTGAATGAGTCGGAGCCGAGGCCGCAGGCTTGGACACAGAAGCCTGGGCCTTGGAAGACTTAGAAGTCTTGGATGGAACCGACTTAGCCGGAGAGCCCTCCGGCTTAAGAAGGCCCCTCAAAATCAGCTTATTTCTTCTTTCCTGCAGGACTCTCTGGCTGAAAGAATGACATATAGCACAGGAGTCCTGCAGGTGAAGAGGCCCCAGACAGTACAGGCAAGAAGTGTGACCATCTGTCAGAGACATTTTCTGACAGCACGAGTCACACTTCTTAAAGCCTGAGACCCTTTCTTTGGACATGGTGTAAAAAACACACAGACACACACACCAGTCAAAGAAATTAAATTAAATATACCAAAAGGTATAACTAGTAAACACACACACACACCCTAACAGGGGGGGATGGGTTGGGTGAAAGTCTGACTAAAAAAATAAGAAGAGACAGAGAATTTTCTGTCAGAAAAGGTTTAAAACTGATATAAAACTAACAATTAAGGGTTTTTTTTTTAAAAGGGGCTAAAATAGCAAAAATAGCAAATCACTTACCAGGAGCTGGTAAAAGGAGGACCTCATCAGCGAAGCGGCAAACGAGATCTGGGTACTTACCGCCTTGCATCATGGGATATGGGGCTGCCTCGAGCTGGTAAAAGTGACTCTCGAGCTTAGCAAGTGCCGAGTCGGAGCCGAGGATCGGCTCCGAACCCATCAAGCAAGAATGAAGGCGAGATTGACAACTTAACATTTACTGTTAACGAGACAAGGATCTGCTCCATGACATTAAAAATAATACTAGTGAGGCTAATGGGGCAATAACTTTCAGGGTTATTTACAACAACATCCTTATGGAGGGGTGCCACATCGCTGTTCTTCAGACACATACCCTATGAACATGCAGAGATTAAGGAAGAGTTCAGCAATAATGTACTCTGTGCCAAAAAGGCAGTCTGGTATGTTGTTCAGGCTCATGCAGCTAATTTTAGTTTTGGTAAAAGCTCCCAGAATCTGGTCCATAATAATAACTAGAGGGTTGTGTACTACTTGGTTTTAGTAATTAGTGCACATTCCAGAACTAGGATCAGTGGCCACACAGACACCCTACTTTTGTACTAATGGAATTATTAGAAAAAAGGTAAACCTGTTTACCACAGAAAGGTGGTAGATAACAGATGCTTTCCTGCCATATTTGTGCACTTATGAGATAAACCCAACTAGGAGCCATCAAGGAGACCATCTTCTCCAACAATCACAATTCATTATTTTTTTTATAAATTCTAGACTGTGGGGATCTTCACATGCCAGTAATGAAACACACTGTGACATAGGTAAATCCTTTCCATAAGCTTACCAGTTCATTCTGATGTTACTAGCAATCATCCTAATGCAAATCCAGCAGCAACAATGAAGAGCTGCTGAAGTATTATGCAAGTAATACAAAAATACATACATACTTTATTTGCAGAGAGCTACAGCACTCAAGCCTGGCAGAGGAGCCTGCCATCCACAAATGGGTGAAGGGAGGCCATTCCAGACTCAACAAGGAGGGCCTCCTCATAGATTAAAAGGTACATCTGCTACATATAACACTAAAGACTCTCCTTGATGGGTTCTTGGTGTTATGGGACAAGATCAGTCTTATTTAACAATGTATACTAATTTCCAGTTTCATTAATGATTCTATAATATGATTGTTAAAAACAAATACAATTTGTATGCAGGACTGTGGAAAAATACAGTTTCATAAGCTGAAGTTACTATTGTGTTTCAACTGCATTGTTTTAATGTTTAACAAGGAAAAAGTTAAGTGTTGAAGGAACAGAGGCATGTTGCTAGTGAAAAATGAATTTGTTAGACTGATTCCTCAGGCTGGGAGTGAGTTGTTGCTAGGGAAAGTTTGTTGATAAATGAAATGTCCAAGGTCAGAAAACAAGATCCTTGGAGCAGGTGGGTCATGTAAAAGAAGGTGTTCACTTGAAGTCCAAGGTGAGAATCACAAGGAATGAGAACATTTCTAATGTCATCAATTTGTTAAAAACCACTATAACTTCAGCATCTTGCACGGTTGAATTAATAAGCAAATGTATAAAACATGCAGTTTCCTTTGTTCATTAAGACTGGTTTACTAATTCCTATGAAGATAGTCTCCCAGCACTGTTAAATAAAATTTCTGTTTGCACATCCTGAAGTGTTATTCCTGACTGAAAGCAAATAAGGTAAATTCTTAATGTTACTTATTTATTACTCTAACACTGGTCAGGCTACATATCACGCAGTAACCACCAGACAACAGCACTTCATAAACACAGAAACTGGGTACCTGGGTCCTGGTGCACAGACTTCCCAAAAGTGACATTATTTTCTATTTCATGGATCAAAGAATTATGCTTGCTGAAGGGGTGCAGTGGAGCTATGATCAAAGCATTTACAACTGGGTATTTAGCTGAGAGACAGCAAAAAAAGTGCTCTTGGCAATCAATGTTTGACTGACAACTGACTGCAAGACATTTCGTCCCCATCCAAAAGGATATAGTTAACTGGTTTATTTTCCTAAACACATGCAACCACTTCAAACAGCAACAGAGCCACCAGTGTACCTTCAAAGTGTGAAGGACTCAATATCTCCTGGATTGTACTACTGCAAATAAAAAACAAGAGATAAACATACTGGCTTGGAGGCAACTCTGAAAACATCTTCAAAAGGAAGCACAGACTTTTCCTAAAAGACACACTATCACTGTGAAATATCAGATACTATTCTCTTCACATACTGTTCTGAGATTTTTTTGTTGCAGAGAACAGCCATGAGGGAAACTTTTTTTCAAGAAAGTAAGTTCAAATTCAATGGGCCAGTATGTTGATATACTGGACAGGCAAGCCTGTCCGCCATGAAGTTCAAGTTCCATACAGAGAAGAGTTACTCAAAGCAGGATAGAAGCTTAAAGAAATGGAGGATTTGCAGATACTAGGTTATAGTTCTGCCAATCACAAGGTCTGGATCCCCGGAAAAAGCTGAAACATCTACCATAACAAAAGAATACCCGAGCCCTAAATCATGCAAGTATATGATATAGGGAAAGACTGTGTAATGGCTTTCTGGCTGGTGTGGTGCAGCCCAAACTGAAAACCAGGTAAACACGAAGGCATGGTTTCCTATAAGCCTCAAGAACCACTAAAATCCCAGACAACAAACATGACTGGACTGGGATTTTACATGAAGAACCAGACCATGAGCTGAAGACAGCCACTGTTATAACCATAAGAGCCATCCAGGGCTCAGATAAGCAGTTTTCCTTATCACAAAGGACTGTAGAGCGGAAAACAATGTTTTTCTCAGTCAGCGTCACCAAGGCCTGATAAGAATGTGTGTTCAGTCTCTCTTACCAGAGCTTGCAATGGGATCAGTAATCAGTGGGAATGAAAGGACAGCTGGACCAAATAAGTAGAAGATGAAGAGGACTATGTTTCTCCCATGTGGCAAGAGTTCAATCTCCAGAGTGCCCTGCTGCCACAAGACCATGACCTGACATGGTCACTGAATCTCTATTGGAACACTAAAGAACAGCTCACAGCAATAAAACATCCCACTAACCTCACTAGGAACGTAGACAGTAGTGCTATAACCTAATTATCAGATACACACTGCATGTCTGACTGGGGGTATGACCTTTTTCCCCCTAGCTTGTTTAAGAACCAAATGATGGACTGGTTGCTTAACAAGATGAGCACAGGCCCTGTAAGCAGCTCTGTCTCAAGGCCTTGAGCTCTAGAAGAAGTGCTTATCCTATCTTCAAATGGCTGAACTGGAGCTACCTCTTCAGGGAATATGTCAAATTAGGAACTTATTTCTCCATTAAGTCCTGTTTACCTGCCGATGTAGACTTCACTCTGTAGTGGGGGTGTTTGTAAAGCCACTAATTTTACAAAGAAATGTGAATGTCTTTCAGGGCTTGAAAAGTAAGACACAGATCACCTTAGAGCAGCCTTTAAGCTACAGAGTATAATGAGAGTTGTGACAATCTATCAGGAAAGTTGAAAGACTTAAAGCCTTTGATTTTCTTGGTAAGATTTATTTCGGGCCTTTCTAGTTGAACAATATGCTTCAATTTATAGATACCAAAGGGGGCACTGTATTCAATGATTTATCTGATAAGGGAAGAGTACAGTGGCAAGATGACTTATTTGGATTTTGAAGACATTTTCTTTGAAATTAACTGGGCCAGATAGAATAACGTCCTGACTATAGTGAAAGCATGATGACTGCATGAGAGAAAATTGTCTGCATAAGTAAATAGGTATCTTATGACCATGTCGGTCTGATTAGGAGTACCATTTAAAATGTACAGTTGTGTACACTTACAATAAAATGCAGGTGTTCAAGTGTATTCACTGTTGCAGTCATAATATTTGGGTTATCCCTGCCAGGGTAAGCCCAGGGACGCCCCAAATGCCAGAGGCTTAGTATTTCTGCGTCGGTTGCTGTCACTTCAGGACTGACGTCAGGTCGTCAGTAGTATAAAGTAAGGCAGCCAACACCATTACATCAGTTTTTCTTGCACTAACTGTCAGAAGCCCCCAAGTGGGAGCCAGGATATGGTGGAAGAACCCCACCAGTAGAAAGTAAATACTAAAAAGTTCCTTGTAAGGAGAGAGAGAGAGAGAAAAAAGGGGGATGGAGGGAGGGAAACCAGGACTGCAACACTGAATACACTTGAACATCTACATTTATGGTAACTGTACACAACTATACTATGTTCTTCATGTTTTACTGTTGCAGTCATCAGATTTGGGTTGATTCTCAAAGCTGAGGAAAAGGGTGGAGGCAGTCAAGGAGACTGGGGGCTGGCTAGGATGCCCTGCAGGACTGCTGTAGCAAAGCCTGCCCTGGATTTGGAGAAGATAGGCAGGGGTAATGCTTGGTGAAAGTGTGACAAGATATCCAGGTGACAAGCCTCTAGGATGTCCCTGGTGGGGACTCCTCTGCGTAAAGCTGCAGAGGTGGAAGTTGCTCTGGTAGAGTGAAGTCCTGACCCCCTTAGGGGGAGGTTTCCAGTGTTGCTTGTAAAAGAAATGGATGCAGTGTGCTATCCATTTGGAAATGGTTTGTTTGGAGATGGCTTTGCCCTCCTGCCCCTGCAGCAAAGCTGACCAGTAATTGATCAGACTTTCTGAATGATTTAGTCCTGTCTAGACAGAATCTGAGCTGTCTGTGCACATCTAGAGTGTGCAGGATCCTTTCCCCCTTGTTTTGTGGGTTAGGGAAAAAGGTGGGCAAATGAATGGATTGGTTGAGAGCCACACTGGACACCACTTTGGGCATGAAGGATGGGTTAGTCCTGAGGGACACCCTGTCAGCATGGAAGATGATGAAGGGCTCTACAGCCATGAGTGCTTGTAGCTCGGAGACTCTTCTGGCTAAAGTAATGGCCAGAAGAAAAGCCGTCTTCCAGGAGAGAAATTTTAACTGTGCTGAAGATGCTGGTTCAAAGGGGGGCAGGGTGAGCTTTTCCAACACAAAGTTTAGGTCCTAAGCTGGGGTGGGTGCTCTTCTGGGTGGCCTCAAGTTGCTAAGCCCCTCTTAGGAATTGTTTGATCAGAGGGTGTGAGAAAAGGGGGTGCTCAGTGTGGAAATGAGCACATACAGCAGAGGCATGAATTTTAATAGAGGAAAAGGAGAGACCACTGTGTAGCAGGTCAGCTAGGTAATCCAGGATAAGAGGTGGTGGGGGCTGTTCCTTATTGGCTCCCTAAGTCTGCGTTCAGGTGCAAAACCTTTTCCATTTGTCAGCATAAGACTTTCTAGTGCTAGGGCGTCTAGCCTCACGTAAAGCATCTAGAACCTGTTTACTGAGGTTGGCAGATTGATCAGTGGACAGGGAATAAGTCAGGCTGCAAAACTGAGGGTCTGCAATTGGAGATGCATGAATTCTCCTTCCCTCTGGGTCAGGTGGGTTGGGGTCTCGGGGAGATGTCATGGTGGCAGTGAGGACAGACTGCGCAGCAGTGGGTACCAGTGCTGGTGAGGCCAGTCTGGAGCAATCGGAATAGTCCTTGGTTTTTCCTCCTTTATTTTGAGCAGTATTCTGGTGATGATAGGTAGTGGGGGGAAATGCATAGACCGAGAGATTGACCCAGGGGAAGGATAGAGCATCCACTTTCCAAGCCATGCAGTGATGCTCCCTAGTGCAGAACTTGCTGAGCGGATGGTTTGTGTGGGAGGCAAAGAGGAGGTTCTTCGGGGTGCCCCATGTCTAAGTTATTAAGGTGAAGATTCTTTGGTCTAGCTGGCACTCATGTGAGGCTAGTAGATTTCTGCTTAAGTGGTCTGCCAGAGAGTTTAGTGAGCCTGACAGGAATTGTGCTAACAGGTGGAGTTGCATGGCAGAAGCTATGTGGCAAAGGGTCATGGCCAGCCTGCAAAGAGGGTAGGAGTGAGTCCCTCCCAGCTTGCTGATGTACCACATCAGAGTGGTGTTGTCCGTTTTAATCAGGAGAGCCCCTGGTGAGAGAAGGGTCCTGAAAGCTGTCAATGTATGCTGGACAGCTAACATCTCTTTTTGGTTGATGTGCAGATGGATTTGCTGTGGGCTCCATTGGCCTTGTATGCACCTGCCATCCAGGTGTGCACCCAAGGCATAGTCTGATGTGTCTGTGGTGAGGGTCTGTGTGTCGGGGGTGGTGGTGAGAAAGGAAGTCCCTTGTTGTGGGAGCATGCTGTTGCCCACCATAGGAAATCTTTCATTAGAGAAGGTATCATTGGTATAAGAGTTTCCAGGTCTTGAGAGTGTTGACACCAAAGGCTTTACAGGTACCACTGAAGTTTCCTCATGTGCAGTCTGGCATATGGAATGAGTAGAATGCAAGATACTATGAATCCCAGAGCTTGCAGGTTTCTTCTTGCAGATAACTGGGGTCTCGTGGCTAGTTGAGTGAAGTAGGCTGTCAGGTTTGCTTTTCTGGTGTAAGGAATGCCATCTGGGATGCTGTCTCCAGGCTTGCTCCCAGGAATGTAATCCTTTGGGTGGGTACAAGTTTGGATTTTTTTTCATTGATAGTGTACATTAAGGAGGACAGTAGGGACTTTACAAAGGCCAAGTGCTTGATCGGCTTTTCCTGACTGCCTGAATTAGGCAGCCGTCTAAGTATGGGTAAATTTGGATATTCTTTTGTCTGCAAAAGGCAATGGCGGGAGCCAGACATTTTGTAAAAACTCTGGAAGCAGTAGATAAGCCAAAGGGAAGCGCAGAGAACTGAAAGTGCAGAGATCCTGCCCTGAAACGTAGATATTTCCTGCAGGATTCCCTGACAGGAATGTGGCGGTAGGCCTCTTTTAGGTCTAGGGTGGCTAGCCAGGCATCCTTGGACAGCATGAGTAGCAGTTGCTAGAGGGTGAACATTTTGAATTTTGGTATCACCAGGAAGGTGTTTAGAATGGATAGGTCAAGGATGGGGCGCCAGGTGCCCTCTTTTCTGGGTACCAAAAAAAAGTCTGGAGTAGAAACCTTGGCCTATCTGTTCTACAGGAACGTGCTCGATTACCCTCATAGAGAGCAGGGAAAGGACTTGCTTTTTGGCCTCTGCCCATATGTTTGGAGGTAGATCTGGGAACCCTTTTGGGGTTGGAAGAGTGTGGAAAGAAAATTTGTATCCCTGGGACACTGTGTTGAGGACCCAGCAGTCGTCGGTAATGGTGGCCCAGGTGCTTGCGTGAAAGGAGAGTTTTCCTCCTAGGGGCAAGTGCAGATGGGCAGAGAGAGGGGGTGGAGAGTCATTGTGAATTCTTACCATGAGGGGGTGGCTTTGAACTCCCTGGTTCTGAAGAGGAGGAACTCCACTGCTTTGATCTCTGCATTCCCTGTGGCTGCTGTCTGGGGGGTCTGCTTCCCCGGGGTCTGGGCTGAACTGACCTGATGGGGGCAGGAAAGGACCAGTGCTTGGACGGGCAATGCCTGCTAAACCTGGATGGCTGGACCTGTAGGAAATCCTTAACTGTCTGCATAGATTTAGCTTTTTCTTCCATCTTTTTTAAGACCTCCTCTGCCTTGGTTACAAATATGTTGTCTTTGTGCAAGGGTGCATCCAATAATATAGATTTGACATGGTCTGGCAAGGGCTGTTCCTTGAGCCAAGCATGTCTTCTAAGGACAGAACCGGTGAATGCTGCCCTGCAACAAGCTTCTAGGGCATCAAAACCACAGTGTAAGGAATGCTTAGTTACTTGACTTGCAGAATGCATTAACTCTTGCAATTATTTAGATTCTGCACAAGCAGGAAAGGAAGACACTTTTTGTTTGAGGAGTTCCACGGTATGTTGCTGAAATTTTAGCATATGGAACTGACTGTTTAGTGCTCTGATAACAAGAGTAGCAGAGGTGTATACTTTTTTACCCCATCTGTCTAGTGCTCAAGAATCCCTATCTGAGGGGGTGGTACTCTTAGCAGAGGTTGCTTTAATTCCTTTAGGCCCTTGAGAAGTTACCTCAGGGTCAGCAGTAGGATTTTTGAAAATAAATTTGTGCGAGTCAGGGACTCTGTAATACCTGTCAGGTTTTCTGCGAGCAGGAGGGAGGGTGTCAGGAGTCAAACTGGATCCCAGGAAAACATCTTCCATTGGGAGAATGGCCAGGGGTCTGTGCTGTGGAAGATCTAAGAATTCTCTGAGTCTCTTTTTAGACTGAGGGTAGTCCTGACATTCCCAATGGAAATGTTCCCTTAAAGTATGAAGGGTTTCCTCAAAGGAAAAGTCCTTAGGTGGAGAGGCTGAAGGAATGGATTCCTCTGCATTAGAATCATCATAAGCAGAGAGGGGTTGCATGTTCAGACAAAACTACTGGGGACAGATCTCTTTTTCTTTTGGAAGGGGTAGCTTGGCTTCCCCTGATCAGCATGATAAGGTCTTCCACCATTTGAATCATTTGAGATTGAGGTAAGGAAGCAGGTGCCTGAGATTGGGTCGTCAGTTTCTTGGGTGTGGTCCATACTCTGGACCTTAGAAACTCAGTAGTTTTCAAAAGAACGGTAGACACAAAATAAGTCATCGGTTTGTGTTGAGAATCGGTAGTGCAAAGCACTTCCTCGGAAGCCGGTGCCTGCTCAGCGGCTCCAGACCCATCCAAGGTAGAGACAACCTTAGTTGAAGAAGAGTTTTGCAGCATAACAGTCTCCAAAAAGGTCTCGGTAGTGGTCTGCGAATCCACAGAAGCAAGCATCAGGGGCTGCAAAAACATATCACTGAGGACCGGAGAACTGATGACTAGCTTAATGGAAGCGTCGTCGGTAGGTTTGGACCTGTCCGGTCTGTCTATTTCTTTAACCTTACGTTTTTTCAGATCATCTGCTGTCGGATGGCTTACTGAAGCCATATTGGAATTCGAGGACTGTAAGCAAAAATATCTAGCTACAATAAGGGCCCGACAACGTATAGTTCTGGCATTAAAGCACAAAAGCGACAGCGAGGGACAATGTGGTCTGGGCCTAAGCAAGTGACACAGTAAGAATGAAAGTCTCGGTGTTGTATTTGCTTTCCACAGGAAAGACAATGTGGTCTGGGCCTAAGCAAGTGACACAGTAAGAATGAAAGTCTCGGTGTTGTATTTGCTTTCCACAGGCGAGACAATTGTTAACTTTTTCGGACATTGGTCAGAGCAAGAAAAAAAGGATCCCCAACAGGGTACTTAGCTTTAGACAACTTCAGCTTCAATTCGTAAGACGAAACTCAGGTAGCGGCCGACCGGCATTCGTGCGAACTGCTTTGCTTCAGGCTCCATGGCAAAAAAAACTGATGTAATGGCGTCTGCTGCCTTACTTTATACTACTGACGACCTGACGTCAGTCCTGAAGGGAAAGCAACCGATGCAGAAATACTAAGCCTCGGGTATTCGGGCCGGCTGAGGGGTTACCCTGGCAGGTATAACCCAAATGTGATGACTGCAACAGTGAAACATGAAGATCATCATATGAGGTGCTTAATGGCTTTTTTTTTTTTTTACCGAGTTCTACATTTCACGTTTTTGCATTCCACTCCTTGATGAAGGGGTTTAAAATCAGGGGATGAGCAGACAACAGAGCCCAGCTTGCAGTCATCAGTAAACTTGATCATCCACACCTCTGGGATATTACGACTGGTCTGCAAAATAAATGTCAAACAGGAGATGTCCCAGCACTGATGCTTGTGGGACACCACTAGCTATATTCAAAGAAGGTACCAGCAACTTTCACAATCTAGGATCTGCCATTTCATTAAATTTTAAATCTATCAGACAATGTAGGAGTTTACACAAGTTTTTTTTTTTTTGATTTTTTTTTAACAATAACAGCATGGGGAATTTCAAAAGCCTAGACCAGAATGACATTAGCAGGGTGCACTGAGTGATCACTATTCACAGCCTCTGTAACCTTTTTCAAAGAAGCTTACTAGGTTTAACAGACAGGACCTGCCCTTTAGTAACCCAAACTGATGTCACATTCCAAGGCTTTGCATATAAGGCTGGTGAGGCTGATGGACTTACTGCATGGATCTGTAGATGGGCCACCCTTGTGTAGGGAAGCCACAGTGGCTGTACTCCAGACATCAAGCACAAGCCCTGGTTAAAAATTTTAAGTAGAGGATCAGACAGTACATACTTGGTACTAATGAGAATGCAGTCTATGATTTTGTTTGATCCAATGGAAGTATAACTTTCAGTCTTTAACAGGGACTTTAACACTTTTCCCAATGTGATTTCAGGGGGAAACTAAATTTGAAGAGATAGTGAAACCAACAATATGAGCAGGTGGGTTAAAGTTAGCAATAAATTTGTTTGCTAACATACTGGCTATCCTTGAGGACTGGAATAGGTGACACTTATAGAAGAGCTCAGAGCACTGCTGGACATTATTCCTTAATTTCCTGACATAACTAAAGGAGGATTTATAGTTTCCTGCTGTGTCTGCAACACCCTCATGCTTTACATTTTCTAATACTACTCTAAGTTCTTTGCTGTCATGTTTCAGTGTGATCCCGATATAAAGGGATGGAAATTTCTTACAACTTTTCATAATTTTCCATCTTCTGTTATACAGTTGAAGTTCCACCAGAGAGAGGTTTATTCCTGAATTTATCATTTAATTAAGTGTGGACAGGTACTGACTTTGTTTAGCTGTTGGCAAAAGTCAGAAGTGAATGCGGCAACCCTTTCAGCTAGGTTCATTTGCAGGGGATTGTTTGAAATTTTGCATAGGTCTTCTACAAGCTGAAGTAAGTCTGCCCAGGTGAAGTCCCTACATTCAGTCTCATTTGGTGGCTGGAGTGGTACCACTAGGCCTGACAGAGATGATGACTGACTTGAAGTCAGATTTAATGAGAGCAGAGGAGATGAGTTGAGTACAAGCATGGGCTAGGTTTTATGGAAAAGGTGAAGGATATTAGAGCCTCTGGTGTAGTTTTGCTATTTGCTTAATATGTACTAAACATATGGATTTATAGAAATTTATCTGAGTATATGGCACCAGCACTGACATCAGCTTGAAAGCAACACACCTTATTTTCTAAATATACTAACACCAAGATATTACAGCCTTGAGGGGGATAAAGGAAAAACTTCTTATCCCCAAAACTCCATAATTTTAACAAAATCTGTGTTGCAAAATGCTAAAATGATTAGATTCAGTGATGAGTAATCCTTGTACAATATTAGGAGGGTCCATGCAATCTTTATGTATCAACAACTCCTCACTGGAGCACACTTTGCTGCAGGAGAACATATAATGGGATAAGATGGTACCTACTATAACAACACAGCCAGATAAAGTCCATCTTTGTCATCAGTAGAATATATTTAAGCAGCTCAGTATCTGAAGCTTCCCTGGCCTACTAGCCCCTAACATTTTACCCATCATACTCCTGCGAAAAGACAGTCTCCAAATCTCCACCATTGTGTTCTGTGGTGGTGAACGGAAAAAAAAGAAGTGACATTAGTCATGTACTTTACATTTTATTAACAAGAAGGCATTACCAAGAGGAGTTTGTTGATGAGAATAGATCTGCACATCTAGAGTTATCATTTTGGTAAGCATGTAACCTTCATATCTGGTATGAGAATGTCCATCCTCACCTACAGTATGACAGTGTCCCAGGCATATCCTGCAAGGTGATCACCTTCATGAGAATATTCAATTGACAACTGTAGACCTGCTGTAAAAGAAGAAAGATCTAGATATCCTAGCCTATAATGTTCTTTGAAACTACTCTGTGAAGCCTGAGTAACTGCTGCTCAGTCATGATCTAAGGATACATTTTGATTAAGACCTGAGATGCAGTCCTTGTCTAGCTGAATGAGCAATAGACACTAAAGTTTTATTGTATTTCTCATAAAATAATTTAAAAGTCAACCATATGAATAATTTTCTAACCCAATTTCTTAATGGAGAAGAACATACACAACTATGATTCTAAGAAGATTTGGCTTTACCCATATAGGGTCATTGGAGGTTACTAGGCTATCAACCTGGAGGTCATTTCAAGCCTAGCCATTTCATCCCAATGTAATACCACAGACACTCTAGTCAATACCCAGGATTGTATTTATTAGTGACTGCCCATGTCCAGGAGGGTTGTGGGCGGTATCCAGGGTAAGAATTTATGGTGACCCATATACTCATCCAGGTTCCTTATAAACAGTGTCATAGAGGTGATCTGCTTCACATGAACTGGCAGCCTATTTAAAAAATTAGACAGTTGCTGGGAGACAAATCTGTCCCTCCAGTATGTCCTATTCAAGTCACAGGTCATATTTAGGTCCCTAGAACAGGTAGCTCTAGTCCCATTTGATTTATGGATGTGCAACAAATTCATTAGGTTTGGATCGGAGATTGTTCTGTAAGCCAGGCATAAGTCTCCCATAAGAAGTCTACACGATACTGAGTATAGTGACAGGGATTTTAGTCTGTCTGTGTAAGGCACGTACTGGAGTCTCTTGATCTTCTTAGTTAGAAACCGCTGTGGTCTCTCCAATTGCTGCAGGTGCCTTGTATGGCACATACTGAAAGGGGCATTATACTCAATTATGGGCTTGATTAGTGATGAGCATAAGGGGGTTATAACCTACTTTAGTCTAGATGCGATGCCTTCGTTAATCAAGTGTGCTACGTAGAAAGCCTTCTTACTACAGTAGACACATGGTGGTCAAAGTTAAGGTCACAGTCTACTTGTGATCACAGATTTCTTACCACATCATAAGTACAGAGGGTATTGTTGTTAATTTGATACTGTGAAGAAACCTTGTTTTTACTGAAGTGAATGATGATGAATTTCTTTGCATTCAGTTTCAGAGTGTGACTAAGACGCCAGTCATTGGTGTACGTAAGACCCTCCTGAAGTATACTGACATAATTTGGGAATTCAATAATTGCACCCAGTTTGCAGTTGTCCACAAACTTGGTCAGCCACAGCCCCTTAGTTTTGGCCTGAACTTCTGAGAAGTACATACCAAACAGTAGGGGAAGTAGCCCTGACCCTTGTGGCACTCTGCAGGTGACAGGTCTGTTGGTTGATGTGGAGTCACCCACTTTGATAGCATGCGACTGGTTCGTGAGCCAGTTGGCAACCCATCTTACAACAAAGGGGTTTACATTTAGTTTACTAGTTCATCAGTAATGCCTGAGAGTGGGATTATGTCAAAGGCCTTTGCCAAGTCCAATATGCTGTGTGCACACATCTGCCTTCATCAATGACCCTGGTCACATTTTCAAAGAAATCCACAAGGTTTAACAGGCAGGATCTGCCCTTGACAAAGCCAAATTGGGTCAGATCCAGGGTTTTGAGGTCACCTATGTCTTTACTTATGAGTTCCATGATTATACGTTCCATGGCTTTACAGATGCGGCTGGTCAGACTTATGGGTTATAATTCCCTGGGTCTGTTGCTAAGCCACTTTCTGGAGGAAAATAACTCTTGCTGTTCTCTTTTCTGCAGGAAATAAGCCAGTGGTTAGGCTGTGATTGAATAGGATACTTAATGGTGATACTAGTTCATGTTTTAGTTTGTTTAGAAGACAGCCTGGGACTCCATCTGGTCCCACAGAGGCTGTGTTTTTTGTCTTAGACAAGGCTTTAATGACCTGCTCTTTGGATATGTAGGGTGAGGGAGGGAGTTGGAGGCAAGGTTTGTGATACGTTTGGAGAGGATAAGGGAGTGAAATTTTTGCCAAATCTGTCGCTAGCAAGTTTGCTATCTCTGAGAGATCGGTGTGTGTGATACCGTTAGTCACTAGTTCGACGCATGCTTGGGTCCTACCTTTTATTTATTTTACATTTGTTTACCAGGAAAGTCCGACTGGACATGGGTCCTTTTTCAGTGGAGGCCTGGGGAGAAAAGCTCCAAGGACTACACATATAGTAAAAATACAGCATACAGTTGTAAAAGATATAAAAGTATAAGTACAGAAAGAAAATTACTAAGAACAAAATAATAATTACAATAAATGATCTACATAAAACTTTGACCTTTGTTCTGATAAGATCTTTACATATATATGGCATTGCCATATGTATGGCAGGACTCATGGGAGTTGTACATGATGCACATATAATGGCTGAATTCCAACTGACTGTTTCTATAGGAAGCTACACACGTAGCTGTAAAAGGCCTTATGATTATCCTTGGCTGTGATTGCTAAGTTTTTTCTCAAAGTTACCCTTAGAAGATTTGACATGCCTTATTTCCCTGTTGAGGCTGTGGAGGGTGCTTTACACGGTTGGGGTCTTGCCTTAGTTTTCTTAGACAGTAACTTTTCGCATTTGTTGTAAAGTTTGTTAATGATGGATGCTCAACACAACTTTTTTTTTTTTTTTTTTTTTACTGGGGGCTCTGGCTTTGAATCTCTCTAGAACAGCCAAGTCTATACACTTATACAAGTGCTTATACAGGGCTTTAGCGTAAGCTTCGGTGTAGTTACCACTTCCAGCTGGGGGTGGGACTTGGAATGCATTTATACCTTCCTCTTTGAGGGTATAGTTTGTTTTAGTGAAGTTTCTTAGTCTGACTTCGCCCTTTGTAAGTTATAGTGTACTGCCAATTTGAGGGCAACTGATTTGTGGTCAGATTTAACTAATGAAGGTCCGACAGATGCAGTAAGGCATCTGTTTGTCACGTTAGTGAGGATCAGATCTAGTATGTTTGTTCCTCTTGTTGGGGTTTGACTGAAATGCCCTGGAGCAAATTCATAGTCAAGGAACTTTTGCACTAATGAGTTAGGGCGAGAGTAGGTTTCCCAGTTGATGGTGGGATAACTGAAATCCACTATGAACAAAGTGTCTGGCAATATTTGCATTGACTCCAGTTTGGTCCAGTAGGCCTCGTGCGCATCGTGATCCATGGAGGAGGATCTATAACTAGCTATGACTTGAATGGGGGTCTTACCCACAGTAATCTGAACTTGGATTAACTCCACGGAGTTGTCCAACTGTCCATAATGCTATGTTTGAAGAAAAAGAAGTTATGTACCTACCATAACATTCCGTTAGTTGTCTTCATCTCATCTTCTTTCTTGCTGGTTGGGTTCAGAGCCGATCCTCGGCTCCAACTCGGCCATCTTCAATAGCTCGAGAGCTGTTTACTGGCTTGAGGATACCCCTTATCCCATGATGCCTAGCGATAGCTACGCAGATCTCGTTTGAAACAGCTAACTCCAGACATAGCAAGAGAATAAACCAGTCCAAAAAAATAGGTTGACTATACCTGCCATATTCTCTAAGTCAATAGAGGAAAAACAAGAGAACACCCAGCCAGTGAAACAGGAACTCCTCTCGGTCCACTAGGACAGGGGGACGGAGGGTGGGACACAAGAAAGAAGGCGAGATGAAGACAACTAACATGGAACGTTATGCTAGGTACATAACTTCTTTATGTTAAGTTGTCTATCTCGCCTTCATTGTTGCTGGTTGGGACAGCGTCCCTAGCACCAAATATCCTGGGTGGCTCAGTGGAACAGACTCTTCAGAACAGTGGAACCAAAGTCAGCTCTGCTCCTGGAGACCATATCCAGCTTGTAATGAGAAATAAAGGTATGAGGGTTTGCCTATGTGGCAGCTGCACAGATAGAATCCATGGGCAACCTAGACTGGAAGGCTACAGAGGTGGCCAAGGCCCTAGTAGAATGACCTTTCGGTTTAATAGGTAACTCTTTGTTCCTTAACTGATAAATGAAAGTAATAGTGTGTGACAACCATCTAGACAAGGTTACTTTGGAAACCAGTAGACCTTGTTTGCCTAAGGCATAAGAAAGGAATAATTGGTCCGAACTTCCTTATTTCTTTAGTTCTGTGCAGGTAAAAACGCAATTGTCTATGAACGTCTAATTGGTGTAGTTTGTACTCTGCCTTGTTCGTGTGATTAGGGAAAAACACAGGAAGATCTATAGACTGGTTTAAATTATTTTCTGAGCAGACTTTAGGAAGAAATGAAGGATTAGTCCTCAGAGCAACCCTGTTCTTATGAAAAACCAAGTATGGAGGACGAACACATAGTGCCTGAAGTTCAGAGATGCATCTGGCTGAAGTAACAGCTACCAGAAAGAGTGTCTTCCAAGATAGAAATTTAATGGAGCAGGACGCTGCTGGTTCAAAAGGGGGCAGAATTAAGGAAGTTAGGACTAAATTGAGGTCCCAAGGAGGAGGGGGATCTCTCACTGGAGGCCTAAGAAGAGTTGTCCCTCTCAAAAAAGCTTTACAGAGCTTATGAGACATAATGTTAGAATTTGACAAACCAACATGAAAGTTAGAAATGGCTACTAATTGTACCCTGATTGTAGCGGAAGCGAACCCGAACCCGGATTGAAACAGTTGTGCTAGGAATTCCAGCATTTCATGGACTGGGGCTGAAAAGGGATCCACATTCCTAGCCTCTGCCCAACAAGAAAAAGGTTTCCATTTGCTAGCATAAGTTTTCCTGGTTGTAGACTTGTGAGAGGAGACGATAATCTCACGTACTGCTGGGGAAATGCTGGGAAGCCTGGCTAAGGTTGGAAGTGGAGCAACCAAGCTGTGAGCTGGAGGGTTTGGAGGGATTGATGCAACCCACCTACATGATGAATCAGATCATCTGGAATTGGGTCCAGAGTCCAGGAATGATCGAGAAGGTAATGGTACAGGAACGGGAACCATATCTGTCAAGGCCAGTAGGGGGCAATGAGGATCATTTTGAAACCCAACGATTTTGCTTTCTGTATTAGCTTCAGTATCAGGGGGAAATGGAGGAAAAGCATAAAGAAGTCCCTGAGGCCAATCGTGGACTAGAATATCTCTGGGTATGTGACCTGGAAGCGGGAGAAGTAGTTGCTGCATTTGCTGTTGAAGGGGGTGGCAAAAAGATCGCAGCAAGGCTGTCCCCATTTGCGGAAAATAAGATCGCAACTTCCTGATTCAGTGACCACTCGTGAGGCATGAGGATAGCTCTGCTGAGCCTGTCCACTATGATGTTGGATCTCCCAGGGATGTGCATCGCAATCAGAAAATGTTGGGAGGAAATCGCCCACTGCCAAATTCTGAGTGCTTCTCGACACAGGGGGTAGGATCTGGTACCGCCCTGCTTGTTGATGTACCACACCACTGACATGTTGTCCATTTGAATAGCAATTGTCCCAGAAGGAAGTGAGTCTTGAAGGGCTTGCAACTCCAGGAGCACAGCTCTCATTTCCAGGACATTTATGTGCAGATGGTACTCGTGAGGTTGCCAAGTGCCTTGGACTGTCCTGCCCAGATAATGACCCCCCACCCTATCAGGGAGGTGTCTGTCATCACTGTGGCTACCGGAGGGGGTTGTATGAAAGGTCTGCCCTGAGTAATTAGTGGGGAGACCATCCACCAAGAAAGATGTCTTTTGAACGCATCCGTGATCAGGATTATGTGAGTCATGGGTAGTTCTTGGAAAGACCACTGTGTGAACAGAAGCCACTGAAGAATTCTCATATGAAAGCACGCTAGTGGGATTAGAAGAATGGCTGCTGCCATGGAACCCAGAGTTTGAAGGACGTACCTGACTTGGATCCTTTTGCTCTGCATTAGAATCTGTACTTGCTGACGAACTGCAGACACCCTTTCTAGTGGTAGCCTTGCAAAACTATTCCTTGTGTCT
This sequence comes from Protopterus annectens, assembly GCF_019279795.1. NCBI lineage: Eukaryota > Metazoa > Chordata > Ceratodontiformes > Protopteridae > Protopterus > Protopterus annectens. The sequence continues at coordinate 704,207,379 of NC_056734.1, forward strand.
AAGTCTGCTCCCATGTACGTGAGAGATTGACAGGGCAACAAGGCAGATTTTTTTAAATTTATTGTAAAGCCTAGCTGGGAGCAGATTGTGATTGTGTAATCCTGCGCTTGTAGGAGTTGATGTCTGGTGGTAGCAGTGAGGAGCCAGTCGTCTAGATATGGAAATACCTGGAATCCTTGATGTCTCAGGTGAGCCGTGACCACTGCCATACATTTGGTGAACACCATGGGGGCTGTGGTGAGAACAAAGGGTAGAGCTTTGAACTGATAATGACTGGCCCCCAGCCAGAAGCAAAGATATCTCCTGGAGCACCTGTCCATCTTGATATGGTAGTATGCGTCCTGAAGATCTATCGAGCACATCCAATTGTCCTGACCCAGAAAGGGTAGAATGGACTGTAGCGTCACCATCCGAAACTTTCTTCTTTGTACAGATCTATTTAGTCTGCTGAGATCCAGAATCGGTCTCTAGTCCCCTGTCTTTTTTGGTACTAAAAAGAACCTTGAGTAAGTTCCGGATCCGTGCTGGTCTGCCGGGACTTCCTGGATGGCTCTTTTTTTCTAGCAGTTTTAAAACTTCTATTACTGCTTGCTCCTTCAGATTGGGTGGAATCTGGAAGGGTTTTCTTTGACCGAAAGTGGGGTTGATGGAAGGGAATTTTGTAACCTCTGGATATAATGGGCCGTACCCCACCTGTCTTGCGTTAAATTTTGCCAGGCTTTTGGGTACAGTGAAAGTCTTCCCCCGACTGCTTCCAGAGGTGAGCCAGCTGGGCAACCCTTCAGAGATGCTGAAAGGGCTCATCAGAGAAAGATTCTCTGTTGCCCTGGTTCTGCGGACCCTTTCTGCCACGAGGGTAGCATCTATTGTTATTGTTTCCCCCTCTGCCTCTGCAGGAAAAATCACTACGTGTGTCAGGTAAGGCTCCCTGAGATTTTCGGAACCACATCTTACCACTCTTCTGACCTTTGGGGTAAGGTCTAGAGGGAGTGGAAAAACAGACTCCCACAGCAGACAGAGTCTTGCCTTCTTGCTCACACCTAGTCAAAGTGTCTTTCACCTGTGGTCCACAAAGAAAGGATCCATCAAAGGGGGTGTTGGTGAAGGACGCTCGAAAGGGTTCCGCAAAGTTACACAGCCGCATCCACGCATGCCTCCTAAGGGCCACACTTGTATCTGCGGCTCTACTCGCCCCATTGGCTGCACAGGAATGAGCCTCATGGAGGAGTTAACTACAGAATTAAGCGTCGCCAGCTGGGAAGCTGCTTTGGCTTGTGCTCCCTCAGCTGTTGGATCTTGAAGGGTATCTCCAAGCTCTTTAAGGAGATCCCTTTGAAGTCAGGTAAAATGACATAAGTAGTTCAGTGACCTCATAGAGAAGGTCGCTGAAGCGAACATTCGCTTCCCGTATCCGTCCATCGTCCTAGACTCCTTGTTAGGGGGATGGACAGACGAAGAGGTCTCCGCTAACTCTTTTTTTAGTGGCTGCTGCTACCACCATGGCATCAACAGGAACACCTTTGGAAAGGAACTGCTTATCCTGGGGTGATGTAATGAATTTACCAGGTCTCCTCGGAGTCGGTTCCACCATATCTGGAGCTGACCAAGCCTTTCGAGCCACCACTGCCATAAGTGGATCAAAAGGCAGAGAAACCCAGGAGGTGGAAGGTCGGGAACCAAAAGCATCCAGAAATACAGACTCATCCTTGGTGGGGGCTAGGGGATTCCAGTTCCCCCTCTGCTTAAGCATTTCTAGGATGTCCAAGAAGGAAACATCTTCAGAGGGGGATCTCAGGGACCCTTCCGAATCATCTAAGTCTGTATCAGAAGTGACAGACTCGGGGGAGTCAATGTGCTTCCTCTTATATTTTTTCTTCCGAGGGGGCTCCTCTGAGTTATCAGGAGAGGCCTCGAAAGAGAAGGAAACACCCAATGGGGTGTCCTGGAGCATCAGTTCCCTAGGCTTAAGGTCTGGAGGAGGAGCAGAGGTTGGCACAGGCACTACAGGGGACGGAGCCGGTGGGGCTGAAAGTGGAGCTGACTCAGCGGACAGCACACTCCGCATGACATCAAAGGCGTCCCTGCCACAATGCAGAGAAAGCTCTGTTTCCAAAGAAATAGGAATCTTTCTCTGCACCAAGGGGGATGGCTCCAAGGCCGATATTGGAGCCGAGCTCACCTGCACCGAAGCTTCGAGAGGGAGAATGGGGTCAGACAAGGGTCCGATGCCACTCGCCCCCTCGGAGCCGATGACGGAGCCACGGCACCCAGATCCCTCGATGGAAGGTACCACCGAGGGAATCAGAGCAGACATTGGAACCGAAGGAGATAGAGTTATTGGAGCCAATGGTTCCACTAATTGAACCCCAACGAACTCCGGCTCCGAACTTATTGGAGTCGGAGGAGGAACATCAAAAGAAGTGGACAGAGCCGATACCTGTTGAGGAGAGATGAACAACAATTTAGCTAGGGCCTGCGACTTTAGCAACCTACTGACTACTCTCTCCACATCATGATCCAACAGCCTAAAGGATCGAGAGGAGTGAGAGGATCGGTGACTATGCTCGCTTTGAAGTAAAGGAGACTGAGGAGCCAAATGCACTGACTCTAAGGAAGGTGATCTCAGCCTCTTCTGGCTCCGTGATGGCTCCGAAGCCTCTGATGGAGCCGACAGGGAGATTGTCTTATCGGTGCCAGCCGGAACAGAAGTAGAAGGAAAATCCTGTACCGAAGTCGGCTCCGAAATTGGAGCCAACGGCTTAGTGGATTTAGGGTATTTCACTGGCTGTGAACTCTTGGCCGGTGAATCCTGGGGTTTTACCATGACCCTACCTAGTCTTCCTTCCCTTTATGTACCCTCAAAAGGACCATACTTAGTACCTCATTACACCTCTCTCTCTCCAATGTGTCTACTATGCATTTGCACAATTTTATACAAACAAAAAATGTTTATTGTTGACCTATTGAACTATATCAATGTAAAATTGTTACTTAGCTTCTTTTTAATGCAACTTTAACTTTATGCATGTATCCCAACATATGTGAATTGTTTTGTTATAACTATTATATCAATATTTTTTTAAATTGTACTTCTTTTAAAATGTATTACTGGAGCTTTTCTCCTCGGGTCTCCACTGAAAATGGGCCACAAGCCCAGTTGGACAAACCCGGTTAACAAATGTCAATAGATAAATATAAATAAATAATTTTAACAGACCCCTAAGAATCAACTTATTCTTACGCTCCTGCAGGACTCTTGGACTAAAGGCATGGCAAACAGAACAAGAGTCCTGCAGGTGCACAGCGCCTAAACAATAGATGCAAGAAGGGTGCCCATCTGTCAGAGACATTTTCTGATAGCATGAGTCACACTTCTTAAATCCAGAAACCTTAGATTCCTTGGACATACTGTACTGGAAAAAGGAAACCAACCAATTTAACCAACAAGGAAAAGAACAATATTCAGTTCTACAAGAAGAAAAACACTATCTAGAAAGGAAATGGATAAAGTTTTTTTTGTTTTTTTTTTTAAGAAGGTAATAGGATAGCCTCTAATTTAAATGGCTAACCTATAAGAAAAAACAGTAGGAAAGCCTCTAATTTAAACAGCTAACCAAGGGAAGGGGAGAGGGGTGGGGGAGAACTCTCTAAGTTAAACGAGTTCTACAAAAAAAGGGACACCATAGAATAAACAATTATCTACCACAGTTAACAACACTATCGATAATAATAATAATAATATACTAAGAGTTAAATTCTAGAGAGAATTTACACAAAAAATTCTATACAAGCCTGAGCCAGAAAAACGACACCTCGCAGCTGAAGCGACAAACGAGATCTGGGTAGCTATCGCTAGGCATCATGGGATAAGGGAGTAGCCTCGAGCCAGTTAACAGCTCTCGAGTTACTGAAGATGGCCGAGTCGGAGCCGAGGATCGGCTCTAAACCCAACCAGCAAGAACGAAGGCGAGATAGACAACTTAACATTTGTTATTACAAAGGGGGTGCTTTCAGGACTGATCTAGAAGGTGCTCTGTAGATGGGTATTTCTGACAGGGTTTTTGGCAGATGGTTTAATAGGTCACAGCACACTAGCAATACTTCTCAGACTGGAGATGTAGTAAAGATGAAGACTACACTAATGTAACTAAAACTGTATCTAAGGATAACAGCAGTGAGACACTAAAATGTTTTAAACAGCAAGAAGACACTAAAGAATGTTTTAAACAGCAAACAACTCAGTTATTTAAAACACTGATTGGCAGGAAAACAGAACAAACAGAAGAGATGCTTTGCAAACAGTGAAAAGTAGCAACAATTACTTCGCAAACAGTGAAAAATAGCAAAAAAAGCTATGCAACAGTGAAAACAGCAACAAAATACCATTTAACAGGTACAGTAAGGCAGACATATGCAGTGCAAACAGTACAGTTTAGTTTACAGTATTAAATAATCAGAACACAATAAAAAGTGCAGTAAATAGTAAAATCAAGCAAAAAAAAAAGCAGGCAACTTTTGTTTTTTGAGAAGGTCAGAAGTGTTTAGTCATCTGATATCTCGGCTCAGAGTTGTGGCTGGTAGCCCACCTCAGTTCAGCTCAGTTCAAACAAGCAGAAAATGGCTCAAATGCAGGGCTTAAATACCAGAAGTTAAAAACTAAAAAAAAAATCAAAAGAACTTACTCTAAGGCCTAGACCAATCACCCTTCACCAGACAGGTTCCAATCAGCACAATTCTCTCATCAAATATGGATTAGAAAATGTGCTCAGAATACAACAGCCACTACAAACAGACAGATGCAGCAAACCTGTATCTGGACTATGCTACAGCTGATTCTAGCCACAATAATTTAGGCAGGAAACACTATAAAAAAGTTTTAAACAGCAGAAAAAACAGCATTGAGACACTAAAACATGTTTTAAACAGCAGAAAAATGGCAAGGAGATGCTAAAGAATGTTTTACACAGCAAACAAGTCAGTTATTTAAAAGACTGCTTTTTCGGAAAACAGAAAAAAACAGAATAGATGCTTTGTAAACAGTTAAAAGTAGCAGCAATTACTTTGCAAACAGTGAAAACAGCAATAAAATATGATTTAGCAGGCACAGTAAGGCAGACAAACGCAGTACAAACAGTACAGTTTAGTTTACAGTATTAAAATACAGTATTCAGTATGTCTGTGGATATCCACACAATGCAGCAAATATTCCCTTACATTAGAATAATTAAGATGGATGCTGATAAGACTAACTGAAGCTTGTTTGCAGCAGCTATCATAGACATAAATGATGCATGTGTTTGCTATGACACTCAGCTTACAAAGAACTAAAATCACAATGCTTGCAATTCGAAAACTCTTTTAGATGAAGGCCACCAGGAAGAGTATTTTCCAAGACAGAAACTTCAGCTTAGCAATTGCAAGTAATTCAAAAGAATGTCAATTTTGTAACACAAAGAACATGTCCCATAGACTGAAAGGGCCTGCAAAAGGTGGCCTAATTATGAAAGTACCTCTGTGAATCTCAAACAATTTTACAGATGCTAAAGACAATAAATTAGAACTTCGATGAAAATAAGAAGTGGAAGCAAAGTGCATCTTTATGAAGGAATAACTATTTTTTGCTTAAACAAAATCACAGATAGTCAAGCACTACAGCAATGGGTTCTGTGAAGGGTTCCAAACGTTTCGTAGAAGGCCATGTAGAAAGAAGAAAACGGCCAGCCAATACCAAAAACACTTTTAATCGTTTCTAACATCTCAGCAAACAGCCTTCAAGGAGAAAGAAGTGTCCACTTACTATTGTACCTTCTTCTATTATTATTATTACGTAATTAGGTTATAAAGTATCCCTGCTCATTACTGCAACTGGAACAGCAAGGATGTAAAGGGTTTCACACATAGAGGTTTCTCCAAATGATGAGAATGAGCACGGGAAAATGAAAGTTATAAGTACCAGAAGAGCAGGTTTGTCTAGTCTCTGTCTAGATACTGGAACACAAGGACCTTTGGTACCTACTTTCTCAACAAAAAATTTGCTCACAAGCTCAAGCTCCTTCACTGTCCCAAAATCCCCTACCCTGAGGAGATATTCCATATTGAATAAGGAAAAAAGTAACCACTCTAAGATGTTTATAATACGCTTGCACAGTGTGAATAAATAACTCTCAGGGGAACATGCAGTAAAAGCCAGAGCTCAGGGGTCCTATAGCTCCATTAGAACAAAATCCCTTTCATACAATTTTTTTTTTTTTTAGGAGCTGGGTAAGGTGAGCTAAGGTGTTCCAGTGTCCAGAAAGAAACTAGACAAACCTGTCATTCTGGTAAGTACATAACTTATATAACTGATCTGGCCCTGTCCAGATACTGTAACCCAAGGACAGAGTTCCTAGCTAACCTTGGAAGACCTACCCAATCAAACCTTTAAGAAGGGTGACTCTGAAGGAGGCTATAGCCTGTAAACGTGTGCTCAAACTGTAGTGTTTTGTGAAAGTAGGCAACGTTGATCACGTAGCAGCTGCTACAGTAGCTACCAAATGCACACTTTAAAGAAAAGTGGCTGAAATAATCTGAGCTCTGACAGTGTATATTCTACATCTGGTTTTTCTCCTCTGAGGAATAGCAAAATGGGATCACACAAACACCTAGCTAGTGTATGCTTACAAATCTTTTGTTTTTTTTCTTAGTTGAGAAAAAAAGAATTAAACAACACTGGCATCAATCCCCTAGAAAAACAGAAATAAACAAAGTATTAAATAAAAACTAAGTGAATAGAGAGATTTATTTTTTTTAAATGAGAGGCAAGAAAGGAATAAGAGGGGAATTCAATAACGTAAATCCAACTCAAAAAATAAATTTGCTGTTCACAACCAAAGTTCTTGAAAACAAAAAAAAGTCTTATCTGACAAATAAAAACACTAAAATAACCCTCTAAAGCTCAAGCTCACTCTCAGAGATTTCAAAATAGCAATGGTGGCAATGAGACCTGGAATATCTGCTCAAGGCAGGGGTTATGGGATATGTGGAGGAGCTTCAGCTTGTCAGGAGATTTGTTGCCAAGGAAACAGGTGACAAAGGTGCCAGTCCTTAGGTTAACAATGTTTAGATAAGATCAAATCAAAGCCAAACTTGTTGAGGTCAAAAATGGACAGAAAATGAACCCGAACTTTTTGAATCAGCTGCAGATTAGCGGAAATGGGGGAAGGGTAAACGGGTTTGGGGGGGGGGCATTTCCAGGCAACAGCATCCCTGGGATTCTCCCAGAAAATGTATCAGGGAAAAGAAGTTGCTGCAAGTGGTGATGGCAGTGGTCACAAACAGGTCACAGCAAGGACTCCTCCAGCATTGGGACAGCTTCTGATTTGCTAATAGGCTGAAGGACCACTTATGAGGCATCAATAAGTGGATGCATCCATCTACTAAAGAACTGTCTTCCCCTGGAATGTATCTGGTTGTCAGAAAGCAGTTCGTTGACATAACCCACTACCATAGTTCTATCACATGTTGGCAAAGAGGGTAGAAGAGGAACCCTGCTTGGCTGTTCACATACCAAACCACTTCTATTTTGTCAGACTGTATGGCTACAGCACTGGAGGGTACACAGTCCTGAAAGGCCTGAATGAGGAGGAGGACTTTCCTCACTTCCTGAACAGTAATGCATAAAATGTCATGAACAGTCTTTCCTGACAATTCCCCCCCCCCGGGAAGAAACATCTGTGGTGTCTGCCACTATAGCTGTTTAATGAGAAGAAATTTTGGTTAATGCTTAGATGTAAAAACACTATCAGTATACACATTACTGGAATATTTACTTAATTTTAATTGGTTTAGTTAATTTGCATGTCTAAATGTATCTGCAAACTGTTAGTTGACAGGAATTTTGGATTATGCTTAGATGCTGATACAGACAGTATTGCACAGTAATAACTGAATGTTTAGCTACAGCTGTTTATGTTTCTCTGATTAATCAAAACCGAGGAGTATTTCAGTGCAGACAAACACTAACAAACAATAAAGGCACTGAAAATGGAAGAGCCACGATTCTTGGGAAGTAAAAGCACAGCAGTCCTTTAATAATTCCACAGCAAACAACACCGCATACAATAAAAAATGCTAAGTTCCTTTGCCGTTTTTATTGTATGCGGTGTTGTTTGCTGTGAAATTATTAAAGGACTGCTGTGCTTTTACTTCCAGAGAGTCATGGCTCTTCCATTTTCGGTGCCTTTACTGTTTATTTGTTTCTCTGATCGTCAAATGTATTTTAGGTAGATAGGAAAGCAAAGCAATGATAAAGACAAACTATTGTGCATGGTTTTGACTTCTACAAAATGCTTTGTCACATTATCCTCTAAAACTTGTGTCTCCCTTTACTTATTTCTTCTCTCAGACAGCCCAGATCATTTGTATCCAGTTACTAACACCTAGTCACTTAAGTGAAACACAACCTATAACTACCTGTACTACTAGGCCTCTGACTGAAGATTACATTGATATGAGATAAGCCCTCCTCTCTGGTTATTATATTACATCTGTTTCACTTTTTAAATGATTACTGGGCCATTATCAACTTGTATTCTTAATTAATTTAAACTATTTGTACCTACAAAAGGCCCTGTTTTTTCAACATCCCTCTCCCTCCTGTCATACTTGTCTCCTGATATGCAGTTCCCATTATAGCTGTATATGTTATGTGTATTGCAATACAACTGCATGTCCAAAATGGAAACTTTTCCAAATATTTACCTTCACTGTGTTCAGGTTTCTTGCAAACACAAACTGCACTTACTTGTTTATGGTAGTTCAGGCCTCTTGATTCTGGGCATGTTCAGACTGTCTCCTGCTAGTCCAACTGTTATGACCTTCTTCACTCTTCCCCCACCTCTAATTCCCCAGCCACCTTCCAGATTATTACATTTATAACGCTACAAATCTACTTCCATTTTTCTTATAAAGCAAAGCAATTTTAAAAGTATAACACAACATACCCCCTTAACATATAAATACTGCACAACATAATAGCACACAACTACCCCCATTCCAAATCATACTCTGATGTACTACAACACAATTCAACTACCAAAATAAGTCGCACATAACAAATATGATGCTCCTCAAACACATCAAACTACAAGCTTTACTGTTCCTACTTATTTTATACACAGCAAAAACATCAGACTACAGCACACATACACACACTATGACAATCCTCAAACCCTCCATTTATAACCTCCATTTCCTACGCAAATAACTTCACCAACCCTTTATGCGCACTGTCTACAAACAACCCCCAACCACTAGTACAACCTATCCATTAAACATTCAACGTGACCACAAAAACACCCTATTTGTCTGCACTGAAATTGCAAATTGTCAGTTCGCAAAAAAAAAAAAAACCTTAACTAACTGTACAGACTGCCACCCATCCTTTTTATTCTGCACACCAGAAGCAATAATTAAACTAACTCTGGTCCACTCCAACTGTCTTGTTAATTAAAAATGCAACATTGCCTTTATAATAAACTAGACCAGGTTGACACTATCCTTAAAACTGCAAAACCTTGGTATGCTAGTTGTTACAGAATCTTGTATTAACAAAAGACAAGCCACACTTGCATCACTTTTCCCACATTATAATTACTTCCCAGATGCTACAGCCAGCTCAAGAAATGGTAGTGGAAACCTCCTACTCAACAAAACCATCTAAATACATCACCTAATGTGAACTACATCACACTTCATTCTGCTACTACTAACACACTTGTCTCTCATATGACACAATCTAGGTTTCTCACCCACATATTTCACTTAATACAACTTCTCTTTCTAAATACTCACAAACTATAACACCTGCCACACCACTCAACTATCCTATCATTACCATTCAGACAATACATAGCTGTAATCATACAGAAGCCTCAATGTAAAATGAGATTTGTGTTGCTTTATTGTAAATAATGAATAGTACAGTTTTATATATATTTCTCTCTCTCTCTCTCTCTCTCTATATATATATATATATATATATATATCTTTACTCTTGCTAAATTATTAAATGTAATTCTAACTTTAATTTTACTTCTGGCTGTGACTGAAATTGGTCATGTTTGATCAGTGCTTTATTCTGGTAAACAAATCATAAATAAACAAAATAATAAAAAAAATGGAATGAACTGCCCAGAGTTAGGTTGGGAGTTTGAAGTTACAACATGAGGTGCAACTTGCATGCCCAGAAAATCTATTTTTTTGTGCTTTGTACCTCTGTGCCTGCCACCTATCAAGCCTCCCTCTAATAGTCTTGATCCCATCCTTACCCTACATTAGGATCTACTGCATGGAGGTGGAAGATAACCAGGCAGGCCATTATATAGGTAGTCAGGATGTGGTTTGTTCCTTTGCCAGCATCCCTGCAATAAGGGCATTATTCTGTTAAAGAACTAACGCCAACCTGAGTGGCTGAAATGAGCACCTGTGTCAACATAGAAACATTTTATTCCCTCCAAGTGTGTGTGTGTGTGTGGGGGGGGGGGTATGTACTCCCACCAACACTCTGATAACTGCTGTCTTCCCCAGCTTTGGATCACCAAGCTCACATCCATAGTACTGGCCTTTCGGTAACAAGCAACCCTCTACCTGAATGGTAGTAATCAGCCACACAAAACCACCACCACCAGCATTTAGTACAGGATAGCCAGCATTAGTTGAATATTTCCAACCTCCCCACCTGGCTCTCCTAGTACCCTGTCTCAGTGTGATCTCAGGTAGCCTGGGTTGCTATCAGAGTTTTATAATTCTATGCAATACATCTAAGAATAAGCCTCAGAAATCTTGATGTGAAATGTCATGGAATCTGATAACTGGAACCAAAGAACTATTAAGATCTCTATTAAGAAAGTACAGTTTTGTACCTACCATAAATGTAGATGTTCGAGGATCCACATTGCTGCAGTCCTAACTATTGGGTAGTCCGCTGTCCAGTCGGCCCGAATACCAAAGTATATGGCTGACGTCGGTCAGGGCGCATTAGACTGACGTCAGTACGTCAGGGTACTAATGCGCATGACCCACGTCATATCCTCAGTCTTTTCTTGCCCCAGATGTCAGAAGACCCTGAAAAGATAAGGCCAAAAACCAAAAACTCCCAAAATACCTGCACCAAAAAATATATATATACAATATATACACAATCAGCAGAATATAACCTCACCTACACAACCACCCCTAAACACAGAGGGGAAGGAGGGAGGGTAAATTGGACTGCAGCAATGTGGATCCTCGAACATCTACATTTATGGTAAGTACAAAACTGTACTATGTTCTTCATTCCACATTGCTGCAGTCCTAACTATTGGGTAGAATCCCAAAGCAGAGGTAAGGGAGGCTGGCAAATCATAAGGAAGCAGGAACTGACAACATGCCTTGCAAAACAGCTGTGGCAAAACCAGCCCTAGACTTAGAGTAGAGAGGAAGGTGATAATGCTTAGAGAAAGTATGCACTGAACTCCAAGTAGCTGCCTCCAAAATATCCTTAGTTGCCACCCCCCTTAGAAATGCTGTGGAAGTGGCAGTAGCCCTAGTGGAATGAGGCCTAATCCCAGCTGGAATCTCCTTGCCATGATGGGAATAACAAAAAGAAATGCAACACCCAATCCACCTAGAAATAGTTTGTTTTGACACAGGCTTGCCCTTTGAACTCAAAGCAAAAGAAACAAACAACTGCTGAGACTGTCTAAAATCCTTAGTCCTGCTCAAATAATAACGCAATAGCCTGTGTACATCTAAAGTGTGCAAAATCTTTTCCCCTTTATTTTGGGGATCTGCATAAAAGGTAGGCAAATGAATAGTTTGGTTTAAAGCCACACTAGAAACCACCTTAGGCATAAAGGAAGGATTAGTACGTAAGATACCCTATCCTTATGAAAAATCAAAAGGCTCCACTGCCATAAGGGCCTGCAACTCAGAAACCCTTCTTGCAGAAGTAATGGCCAACAAAAAAGCAGTCTTCCATGACAAGTATTTCAATTCAGCAGTAGCCGCAGGCTCAAAAGGTTGTAGAGTAAGTTTCTCCAACACAAAATTGAGATCCCAAGCAGGAGTAGGAGCTCTACGTGGGGGTCTTATATTCTTTGCCCCTCTAAGAAATTGCTTGAACAAAGGATGCGAAAACAATGGTGGGTCACAATCATAGTGAGCTGAAATTGCTGCAGCATGAATCTTAATGGAAGAGAAAGACAAACCTTTGTCCAGTAACTCAGTAAGATATTGAAGAGCCACACACAAATTTGGCTCAGTAATCTCCAAATTGTTTGCTGCACTCCAAAACAAAATCTCTTCCATTTTTCTGCGTACACTTTCCTTGTACTAGGTCTTCTGGCTTCCATAATCACATTTAAAACTTGTTGAGGAAGCTGAGACCTGCTGTCTTTCAAAACAGAATATGCCAGGCTGTTAGATGTAGAGAGTGAAGCTTGACAATGAGCAGATGACCGTCCCTCTGAGACAACAGGTGTGGAATCAAGGGTAAAGGCCATGGAGGCTTCCTTACCAGACTCCTCAGTAATGGGTACCAGTGCTGCCGAGGCCAATCTGGAGCTATTAAAATCATCCTTGGCTTGTCTCGTCTGACCTTTAGAAGCACCTTTGGAAGAAGAGGCAGAGGTGGAAAGGCATACACATGAAGATTTTTCCAACTGAAAGAAAGAGCATCCACTTTCCAAGCTGTGTGATGAAATCCCTTCGTGCAAAACTTTGGCAGCTGGTGGTTTAGTGGAGAAGCGAACAGATCTATGTCTGGAGTTCCCCATGACACTGTCAATTTTTGAAATACATGAAGATCCAGTTTCCACTCGTGGGGATCCATGATTTGTCTGCTTAATACATCTGCTAAGGAGTTCTGTGCTCCCGGCAGAAACCTTGCCTGAAGAGTTAGTTGCAGACTGAGCGCAGTCTCCCATAAAATCATTGCTTGTCTGCACAATGGGTAAGAATGTGTTCCCCTTGTTTGTTGATGTACCACATGACAGTTGTGTTGTCTGTTAGAATCAACACCTGCCCTGGAAGAAGTAACTCCTTGAAAGCAATTAATGCAAACTGAACTGCTAACATCTCTTTCATGTTGATATGTAGATGCTGTAGTCTGGCAGGCCACTTGTCTTGTATCCACTTTCCATTTAGATGAGCTCCCCAAGCAATATCTGAGGCATCTGTCGTTAGAATCTGACTTGCCTCTGGCGGGTCACAGAGAGTCCCTTGTTTAGGTGACATTCCTGAGCCCACCACAAAAATTCCTTTTGAATGCAAGGTATTATTTGAATGACAGTGTCCAAATCCTGGCAGTGCTGTGTCCACAGATTTTTGAGATACCATTGTAGCTTCCTCATATGCAGTTTGGCATTGGGAAGCACCAGAATACAAGATGCCATGAACCCTAAGGCTTGAAGGACTGTCCTTGCAGTCAGCCCGGACTGAAGAGATAGATGATGGAAGTAACTGGAAAGATTCTTTTGTTTGTCCGGGGTTAAAAAGGCCATCTGGGCTGCTGTATTCAGTCTCACACCCAGAAAGCACATGTCTTGAGAGGGTACTAGACTGGACTTTATTTCGTTCACAGAATACCCTAGGCATCTTAGCACTGCTATGACATATTCCAGATGCTGTAGAAGATCTTCTTTTTCTTGAGCCAGAATCAGGCAGTCGTCCAAGTAAGGATAGATTTGGATTCCTTTTAGCCTGAAGTAAGCTATCACTGGAGCCAGAACCTTTGTGAATACTCTGGGCGCAGTAGATAAGCCAAAGGGCAATGCAGAGAACTGATAATGAGAATTTCCAGCTCGAAAACGCAGATACTTCCTGCAACTTAGCCTTATTGGCACATGAAGGTAAGCTTCCTTGAGATCTAAAGTTACCATCCAGTGATCTTTGCCCAGCAGAGGTAAAAGCTGTTGTAACGTCAACATTTTGAACTTGGGAATGTCCAGATAAGTGTTGAGGATAGATAAATCCAGAATTGGTCTCCACGTGTTCCCCTTCTTTGGTACTAGGAACAGGCGAGAATAAAATCCTAGGCCCCTTTCCGGCACAGGAACTGACTGAATGGCCCCTATTTGGAGCAACAGAGAAATTTGCTTGTGAGCCTCTGTTCTTTGAAGAGGAGGAATGTCTGGCATGCCTTTGAAAGGAGGCAAGGTATGGAAATAAAACCTGTAACCGTGGTGAATAATATCCAGAACCCATCTGTCTTGGGTAATTAAATCCCAATTTTCTTTGAAAAGAGACAGCCTTCCTCCCAAAGGTGCTGCCAGGCGAGAACGTACAGGCAGCGGAAAAGGCAGGTCATTGGGTCTGCTTACGAAAGGACTGACCCCTGCCCTCACCAGAAGTCTGAGCAGGGGAACTCCCTGTCCTAGGCCTAAAAGAACCCTGAGCTCTGCCCCTACCACGTCTAGACCTACCCCTAGACTGGGAATCATAAGCAGGATAAGTCCATCCCTTAGTAGGCCAATTTCTACTAAACTTCGGAGGCTGCACCTGCAAAAAATCTTTAACAGTTTGCATAGACTTAGCCTTGTCCTCCATTTTCTTCAAAACTGCTTCCACAGGCGAACCAAACAACACATCAGACTGTAAAGGTGCGTCCAAAATCCTTGTCTTAACATGCTCAGCTAAATTCTGATCTCTCAGCCAGGCGTGCCTACGAAGAACAGAACCAGTGGCAGCCACCCTGGAGGAGGCCTGCACAGCATCAAAACCACACTGCAAGGAATGTTTACCCACCTGTTCAGACACATGAACTAGATCCTGCAACTCTTTACACTCAATACCTTCAGCCAGAGCATCCACCTTAGATTTCAGCTGTGAAAGAAGATAATTCTGATATTTTAACATGTGAAACTGACAATTCAACGCCCTCATGGCTAAAGTGGAAGAAGTATACACTTTCTTTCCCCATCTATCCAAAGCCCTTGCCTCTTTATCAGGAGGGACAGGATTTTTAACAACTGAGGCCTTCACACCTTTAGGCCCCTGAGAGACAGTTTCTGGGTCTGCCCTAGGACTCTTAAAAAGATACTTATGAGCTTCAGGCACCCTATAATACCTATCCGGTTTAACTGGGGCAGGAGGCAAAGAATCAGGATTCAGGGAAGCCTCTGCAAACACATCTTCCACCACATTCAAAACAGGAGGTATAGCTAAAGGCCTATGCTGGGGTAAAACAAGAATTCCCTAAGCCTTTTCCTGGAATCAGAGAAATCTTGACCTTCCCATTTAAAATGCTCCCTCATGGAATGCAGAGTCTCTGAAAATGAAAAATCCTCAGGAGGAGAAGCAGAAGGAGTAGAATCATCCACATCAGAATCAGAATAAGGAGGGTACTCCTGCAAGTCTTCAGCCGAAGACTCCGAAGCCTCCGAGCATTGCTCAAAACTCTCAAACTCAGGTTCCACCCTAGGCCTCTTATCAGGAGGGGGCATAGAACCCCTAATCATAGTAATCAAATCCTCTGCCATTTTAAGCATATGTTTCTTAGGCAAAGATCCTGAAGCACTAGGAGAAACCCCCACAGAAGCTAAACTTGGCCTGCCCCTCAAAGAAGCCTTGGAAACTGAAGGGGAGGCTCTAACCACCTTAGGAAGAGAGGGAAGAACAGCCGCCTGAGAAGCCCCCTCAGCCTGGCCTACTTCCTGAGAGGATACATCCTGTAACAGTAAAGACTCTCCCTGAGACTCCAAAGAGACACCTGGCAAAACCTCCGGCTCCACTGAGCCTTCCAAAGAACCGACGTCTGGGACTGTCGGTTCCTCCACCCTAGGCTTTGCTGCTTTATCTTTGCGTTTTAGCGAAGCGCCGGAGCATCCGACGGCATTTTATAATTACAACGCTTCCCAAACACTAACCTGGCACAGTCTAACCTTCTTTTAATAGTGCGTTTGTTAAATCTAGCACAAGAGCGGCATCCAACAACGTCGTGCTCAGGCCCTAAACAAGGTATACACAAAGTATGGTAATCCCTATGAGGTATCTGTTTCCCACAAGAAATACAGTTATTCACTTTTTCTGACATCCGGTTAAATACTGAGGCAAGAAAAAACAAAATATTCCCCAACGGGTACTTAGCCAACTTTGATTCGGTCTGAAACTCTGACTTCAGAAACTTTCAGAACGCCAACCTGCACTCGCAAAATTGCTTCTGCATCGGACCATGCGGCAAAAAAGACTGAGGATATGACGTCGGTCATGCGCATTAGTACCCTGACGTACTGACGTCAGTCTAATGCGCCCTGACCGACGTCAGCCATATACTTTGGTATTCGGGCCGACTGGACAGCGGACTACCCAATAGTTAGGACTGCAGCAATGTGGAATGAAGAACATCTCCAGAAAGACCTGTCAAAAGGAACCAAGTAAACAGTTGCCATTAGACCTAGCACCATTCGACAGAAGAATGCTGTCACTGTCTGAGGCTGACAATTTTGAAAGACCAACATCCAGAAAGAGAGAGTCCTGCAGTGGGAAGCCAACAAGAAAGAGTGCTCAGGATACATTCTATAAAAGTCAGTCTTTGACAGGACTTCATCTAGGATTTTGTAGCATTAATTAGAATTCTCTAACATAGAAGAAAATCAGAAGAGACATCCAATCAGAAATCAACATGCTCCCTGTTGAAGTAGCTATGAGCCAGATGTCCAGGTAAGAAACCACGTTCTCTCACTGTAGCTTCTGTTTCATTGCAACTACAGATACATATCTGGTGAACACCCTAGGGATTGGGACAAACTGAAGCCAGTCTTGAAAAGGAAATCACACTCTCCTCCCCAAAAGTAAAGAAACATCCTGGACTCATTGGCAATGCAGATGTGAAGGTAGGTATCTTGGAGGTCCAAAAAACATATCCAGCCTCATTCTACCACACAAGGAAAGATGAAATGCAACATGAAAAGTTTCTCTGCTGATAAATTTCTTAAACTGGTCAAGTCTAAGTTGGGCTTAACACACACTGTCTTTCTACATACCAAACAGATCCTGGAGTAATAATCTAATCCTTTCCATTACATGTGGGACCACCTGGATGACTGTTTTCTTCATAAAGTTTAATTAACTATTTTCCTTCTACACTCTTTGATAGGGCATTATGTTTGTAAAAGAAAAAGAGAGGAACTGGGCTGAGGTGTGGAAAAGAATCATAAAGCCTCCAGATATCAATGCCCTTATATTATACACTTGTTCTGAATGACTGCACAGTGGAACAGTCAGGGGTCCTGCTTCTGTCTGCACCCCCTCCCCCAGGCAAGTGGACCACTGTACAGCTGCTGCTGACTGTTTCCCCTTTTGGGATAGCAACCACACTGAAAGTTCCCATGATCACATGCATTTCTTCCAGACCTCTGGTTGTTTTGCTAGTAATGACCACTGCAAAACCAGCTGGGTTATATCCTGACAAGGATACAACATACATCCAGTTTACAAAGCTTCAGGGTACTTTCCACATCTCCAAACTGTCTGGCAGCTTGAGATGAGCTAACTAAAAGCCAGGTTTTGACACCAAGCCCCTCAGAGCTTTCCTGCCAGAGGAGGGAGGGAGGCTGAGTCCTGAAAGGCCAGTGCTAGGAAGAACAAAAAGTAAATAACCACACCCTGGCATAAACACCACACCAAAAAGGGGGATGGAGGAAGGTTATGGCTACTGTAGCAGTGATCATTTGAACAGCTACTGTTATGTTAAGTTTACATGCACAACTACAGTATGTTCATCATAGTGATCACTGCTGCAGTAACCTCGGATATATGGGTAGATTACCCTAGCTTACTACATTTGGGAGATGGAAGGAGAAGAGTTCAGAAGTCCCTAGAGAATGGTCCATGCAAAGCCTGAGCTTGACATAGAGAAAGAATCCAATTCTTTGCAAAAAGTCATAAAGGAAGCCAAGGCCCTGGTAAAGTGGACCTTGGCCTTATGTGGAAGAGTTTTGTTAAAATGAGTACAACAAAAGGCAATGGCCTTAGACAACCATTTGCAAATACTCTGTTTTTGACACAAGTTGTCCATTCTTTTTACAACTGATCAGAAAATCTGAAAGATTTAGTTCTGGCAAGATAGAACCCAAGTTATCTGTGGACTTCCAAGGCAGGGAGTATCCTTTTCTCTCATTTTTGGGGTCTGGAAAAAAAACTGGGAAATGGATAGTCTGACTTGCAGTAAACTTGGATACTACTTTAGGCATAAAAGTAGGATTAGTTCTCAAAGAAACCGTATCCCAGTAGAAAATAAGATAGGGTTGACTCACCATAAGAGCTTGCAACTCAGATACCCTTTTTGCAGATGTCAGAGAAATCAGTAAAACTATTTTCCATATTAAGAACTTCAAATCAACCAGGATAGCTGGTTAAACTGGAGCAAGTGTTAGCTTTTCTAACTCCCAAGGAGGATCCTCTCAAAAACATTTTGACAAGAGAATTCATTGAAAGAGGAGGATACATGGGCTGAAATAGCCAATAAAAGATCCTTGATAGAGGAGTAAGAAAGGCCATAGGACTGTAACTCACATGAAAATTGTAAAACCATAGAACAATTAGTCCTGAATAGGAGCTAGTTATGTTGGTGGCACCAACTACAAAATATCTTCCATTTGCTAACATACGATTTTCTAGCAGCAGGCTTTCTTGCCTCCATTAGTAACCTACTGCATATCTTCAGTAAAAAAAGTGCCTAAAGGGAATAAGGATCCTATCAGTTCTGTTGTCAAAGATGAAAGTGAAGATTCAGACTTTATAAAAGAAAGAAAAGGCTGCTACGGTGTCAGGGGGAAACAGTCCCTTAAATAGTCATTATGACTTATTGGACTGCCCTTGGTTTGGGGAGTTTCCAGGTTATATCTTGGAACCCTCCTGCTACTGCTGCTTCTTAAATGTCTGCTTACCTGTATTTTGTTGAGACTGCTTATTTCGTTTCTTACCAAAACTGGATAAGGAATTAGAAAATCCATTTGAAAACTAAGAAGAGAAGGGTTAAAAAAAATCTTAAGAGATTCCCTGTATCAGCTTACCCCTTTCATCACACTTTTTGATCACCTCTGCAACAGAGGGACCAAAAACTAAACCTCTATCCAAAGGAGAATTTAAAATCTCATTTTTAACATCATCCGGAAGGTTCTGAGAATGCAGCCATTTAAACTTTCTCAAAACAGTACCATTGGCCACAGCCCTTGAAGAAGTATCAAGATAATGATACACACACTCAAACAATGAGATGCTGTTGTGTCTTTCGGCTTTTCCCGGTTAGGGGTCACCACAGCGGAACTCTGGTCCGCTAATGATTGGCAGTTGATTTTTACGTGCTGAGTTGCCGGCCCTAACGCACAACCTTCAACGAAGGTACGCCCATTCACGCATGGCTCCACAGAAGACGCTCTAGCTGAGAATCGAACGGGACAACGTCTTGCTGTGAGGCGACCGCTGCCACAGCACCACCACCGCGGATCGACTTGAAAATAAGTAAAATTATTTAAAGCTGATTTTTCCTCACAAGAATAAACTAGAGACAAAACATTCCTCATTCCTTCAGAGCTAGTCAGAACAAACATTAACATATGACCCTGACAATTTAAAATTCTGAAAAAATCAAAGTTGCAGAAGCATACACTTTTCCCCATACTTATTAATAATCTTGCCATACTTATCAGAAAGGAGAGGATTGGAATTAAGTGTTTAGCAGCAGAAGGATTAGCTAAAGCTAGAGTTGCTGGATCAGGCTTCAGAAGAGTGTATAAAAACTTAAAAGACTGGGGAAAGTTACACATCCTATCTGCTTTGTTTTAGGTGCAGCTGGCAGGAAAACTGCAGGCAGTAAACACACATCCTCAAATGCTGACAGAACTGGTGTTAATGGGTTTAGGTTCTGGAAATTTCTTCTGTAACAGCTCATAGTATTTTCAGAGAGACTAGGAAATCTCAGTGTTTCCCAATGAAAACACTGACATATCGTAGAAATAGTATGAGAGAGAGAGAACCATACCCCCTTTACAGGGAGAGTCTAAAATTGAACTCTCCTCTGAGTCTGTATCAGCAATCTGAGGAGAAAATCCACTATCTGTCCCTACATTTGACTGTCCAGATTCAGGACCTTGAATCTCTTCAGGAAAAGAGACATTCCTCTTTCTTTTACCAGAAACTACTTTATAAGAAGAATCAATAGCCTGAATTAAACCCCGAGCCAGACACGGTAAAATACTCTTGTCTAAGGAAATTTTAGGAGGGATAGATACATACTTAGTTTTCAGTTTCTTTTGGGCAGGAAAAATGGGACCAACAGTGGTATTAATGGAAGCAACAACTTCTGCAGGGATGGGCACAACATTCTGACACTACAGGAAAGACTTCCCTGTTCCCTCTCCCAGGGCCAATAAGAGTAGCTCTTCCCTTGTCCACTGAGGGGAATCCAAAAGCCTGAGAGAACATGGGCAACTCTTGATCCACAGTGGCTGTAGGGATTCGGGGAAAAAGAGACGTGGTCTGAGGTACAACAAATGGCCAGAGCAGAGTCGCCCACCTGTGGCTGAGGCAAACCACAAGCTTGCTGTGATGGCAAAGGCTGTTTCTTTAACTTTTTCTTTTTGTGGCAGGTGGAAGGACTTGCACTGTTCCATGGTCAAGCTGAAAATGATGCCTATTTCCTGGGAAAACCAAGCAGTAAAAGCTTGTAAAAACTAAAAGCCTTTAAAAGTCATTTTTCAGAGATAAAAAAAGTACTTTTAACACACTTTCACAATCCCACAACATGAAATAACACAATTTCGCCACAGAAAATTGATTTTCAGTTACTTTAAACAACAGACAGGAAAATCACAGTGCTCATAAGTACATTACAGTCCTATCTCAGTCTGTTAAAACACAAACTCTAAGCTTTGAAATAACATCCCTGAAGTAGAAAGTATTAATAACAAAAAAATTATTGACACTAAGGTTTTTCCCCAAAGGGAACTTATCTGCCAAATAAATGAACAGTACAAGGAGACTATTAATCCCTCTTTGGCAGCAGTAAAGCTCAAAGGCTTCGCACACAAAAACGCTTCTTTTACTTAGCTGAGCTCAAGCTGCCAGACAGTTTGGTTAAGTGGAAGGTGCCCTGAAACATTGGAAGCTGGACAGCTGTTATATCATTGGCAGTATACAACCCATTTTATTTTTTTATCCCTTGTGGATGAGATTAGTCCCACTAGAGTAGTGGGCTCTCTCTTTTCAGGGGAGACTCAAAGTAGCATTTATACTATTAGGGGAATTTGGCCAGGACTTCATAGATATTCCCCCTACATGTTATTGATAGGACTGGGACCCATTTTGGAGAAACATTTCCTGTTTCTATTTCAGGTGCAGAAGCTGCCCAGAGAAACAGGAAGGCAGACGGAGAGAGAGGGAGATGATGGACTGGTGAATGAAGTGAAGAAGAAAGCAAATATCAAGACTGGAAAATGTGTGCAGAATTCTAAAGAAATATTTCAAATAAACCTGTTTGATGGAGATGAGTAAGCAAATGATGGATGTATAATTATAACTCTCCAGTCAAGAGGGTTGTGAGATGATTTACTTAAAGAAATGGTGGTGCAATGTGAGCCAGAAAATGAAGGAGATGTTTCCTGCAGGAGCATTACGAATAAAGTACAAAAGCAGGATACAGAGACAATTCTGAAGAATAGCAGTGAGACGGAAAAGAAAATATATGCAGAGAAAGTAAAAGACAAAAGTGAAGTACCAGAAAAGAAGGCAGAGGAAAATGAAAAACAGAAATACGTGGTAAGGATTCAAAGTTAAAAAGATAAAGAAATGGACAAGTATGAAGTGTGGGACAATTTAATAGCTCCACTGGGTAAAAGCATGTATTAACAAAGACATATTTTATGACATTATATTTGAGATTATTTTAAATGGAAATTTTTCTTGAATATGAAAAATAAAAAACTGTAACCCATGGAATATTTATGTGGTAAGAGCATTTAACAGGGAAACAAGAAAATTAATGTACAATTTTGAATAGAGGTAAAAAGAGAGACTTTAAAAGGTTTATGTGAAGAAGTGCTGGACATTGCAAACATTTCTGACAAAATGGGTTTATGGACTGGTGGCTAGGATTATAATATTGTGTTAAAATAGAAAGAGAAAAAATTATACATATACCAAGCATGATAAATATGGAGAGGAATTGGGGTGTTGTAAAATACCGGGGACAACCCAAAACGTGTGTGTGTGTGTGTGTGTGTGTGTGTGTGTGTGTGTGTGTGTGTAAAGGAAGGGCATTTGATAAGTAACTGTGACAAAAGAAAATGTTATATTTGTAGGGAAATGGGACCTGATGCAAAAAATGTGAATTGAAATGTTATAAATGTAACAAAATTGGACAGTTGTGGACGGATTTCAAGACTAAAAATAACAGTAAGGACAAAAAAGAAAACATAATACATTTTAGAAGTAACAGAAATAGAAGAAAAAAATGATGAGAAAAAAATAAACAGGACATAGAAGAAGGCTCTGAAATAAGTGATGAACAAATTGTGAGGTAGTAAAAGGGGGAAAAGGAATTCTATTGGTAAAAGAGTAAAACAAAGAAAAATAAATTTTAAAGGAATAAGTACAAAATAAAAAACAATTTGACAAAAATAATATATATATATATATATAGATATATATATATATATATATAGATATATGTATGTATGTATATACATATATATATATATATATATATATATATATATATATATATATACAGCTAATGACTGTGGCATGGTAAAATGGTTCAAGTTTTTGACTTACAGACACAAGCTACACTGATTCTCACTTTAGAGAAGTAAACTGGTTAGGCTTAGAACAGCCTATTAAGAAAGCTAGCCTAGCTATTAACTATGAATTTATGAAACCATGAATTTAAGGAAAAAGGAAAATGAAAATTTTAGAGTGCTTCCTATAAATATGAAAAGTATTAAGGACATAGTAAGAAAAATTGGAATTTTGGAGTGGTGTAAGAAATGTGATGTAGATGTAATTATATTAGAAAGCACAAGAGTTTTAACAAATGAAGAAATATTTCAAACAGAGAAACTGTGGGGAGGAAAGATCATCTGGAATTTGAGATGCTCTGGAATACCCATACTCTGCATCAGCTCGGTAAAGATATTAGATGTAATTTTAGCAAAAATGGGAAGAATAACCTCTGTAGATTTAAAATGGCTAGAGCAAGTAAACAGAATTATAACACCATATGCTTAACTAATTATAAAGAAAAGGAAAGTTTATTTAATCAGATTTTAGACTGTATGGTGATAACTATGAATGCTATAACAGAAAATTTTACATGTGATTTAGAGGCAAATATAAAAATAAAGGAAATGATAAATCTTAGAAGTTATAAAATATGATGAGCTAAAACAACTGGACAAAAAATACATGGACTTACAAATGAGGTATGTATAGAAATGAAATAGTTTATTTTACAGTATCAGAAGGTAGAGGTAGCTGAGAGAAGGAGTAGTAGTCGAAACAGGATTTTGCGATCATTTGCAATATAGGCAGAGATAAATGAATATATAAAAATAGGCGAAAGAATAAAAAGGATAAATGAGAAAGCATGGAAGGTAGAAGGAACAGGATTTAGTAATACAGTTACGGAAAGACCATATTATTATGAGAACGTTTTATAAAAATCTGAATGGTGGATGACAGGTAGGGAAAAATATAAAACATGTTTTTTTACAATGGCAATATGACATGAGAAAGGTAGAGAAAGAAAAACATAAAAGAACATACAATGATGCATTGGAAGGTTTACAACATGATGATAGAAAGTACTTTGACAAAGAAAGAATTAGATTACAGAAATCAAGAAAAATATAAGAACTGTTACATAACCAAAAATATTTTTTACAAGGAAAAAGACAAGTAGCATTGAGTTACTTAAGCAGATTAGCAAAGGAAGACGGTAGTGTAATGAGTGAAATAAAAATGTAAAAGGAGAAATAGACAGAACTCAGGAAAGGATTATAAATAGTGTAGTATAATATATATATATATATATATATATATATGTGTTTAAAGAAAAAAGAAGGCAGTGAAAAAACATGGAAAGTAAAAAGGTTAACAGAAAAAGATAAAAAAGAGATAAAAAGACAAAAGAATTGTAAAAGGACATTTCTTTAAATGAGCTAGATAAAGTATGAGGACAAGTAAATATAGATTTGGCTACGGGATCAGAAGGAATAGAGTATGAAATGTATACAAATTTAAGCAACTGGCAAAAAACATTTTTTAAAAAGATTTTGAATGAATAGTTAAATTAAGGTTTTATGTATAAAAAAATTATGTAGTGGAATCCTTAAACTCATATGGAAGAAGGAAGATAAAAGACAACTACAATGGAGACTGATGGTACTGAATAATAGGATTTGTATTAAAACATTAAGGAAGATAGCATACATACTATAACGTGGAAGGTTTGTCAAGAATTATTAATGATAGAGAAAATGTGGATGACACTATGAACAGAAAGGAAGAAGCAAAAAATCACGAAGAGAGACCTTAATACGGCATTTGGCACAATTAGACATGAAATCTTATGGAAAATAATGAAAGAATATGCTACAAGTGAGAAAGTTGGGAAATTTGCATGCCAGCATATAGTAATGATAAAGTAAAAGCCAAGAGGTACATATGAAAAATGGTGTAAGACAGGTACGTCCAATGAGTTGTCCACTCTTTGCATTAGTTATAAATGCAATAGTATGTAAAATAAATTACAAACTGAAGTAGGTTGGGTATATATAATACCTGAAGGTTAAGAATTCCAGTTCTGTTAACATACAGATAAGAATATAACAACTGCAAAAAACAAAATTTGGATAAAAAAAGTAATAATTTGCACAAATGAGTGTGTCTACAGATGATAGGGATGGCTTTAAATGAAGAGAAAAGTAAAGGTTTAGGTGATGTAGTAAAGATCAGGGGTATACATTTTATAATGAATATAATTTATGTGTTAGGTATAAAATTTGGGAATAAAGATGTACATAGAATTCAATGGGAAAATACAATAGAAGAAATAAAACAAACCTGTCATTTCTGTAGAACATATAAATTAACATTCTGAAAAAAAGCTTATTTGATAAATTCAGTACTGATGAGAAAAACAGCATACTTTGTAAGAATATTTCTTGCCAACAGTATCTGAAAATGAATTTTTGCAAACAATTTTTTTTTCATTTATATGGGTTTCTAGATTAAATCTAGTAAAAAGAGGAATTTTGTATGTAAATAAGGAGGAAAAGGGTTTAGGGTTAATTAACCCAGTGATATATATATATATATATATATATTTATATATATATATATATATATATATACTGCTTCACTAAATCTGTATAAGTGTAAAAATGGATAAATGAACAAGATGAGAGATTAGTAATAAAACTGTATAAATATAAGTACGATAAATTTGGAGGTATGGTTAAAAAAAGAACAAGAGAGAAAAAGAGTGCATAAATGGGAAAATAACATATTACCAAGAAAAATAATTTTGTGGAAAATAAAAATCGATGACAGAAAATATGGTATACGAATACAACGATAAAACATTATGAAAAACCATGGGAAAATCTAAAAGATGAAAAAATTAAAGCTATAAAAATATGCAGCAAATGGTTTAATCAGAAAGTAGAATGTCAAGAGTTTTGTAGAAAATGATAACAGATACATTGCCAGTAAAAGGAAATATGCCATATAAGAAGTAAAGTTGATAGAATATGTTTACATTGTCAACAAGAAGAAACTACAGAACATGTTTTTGAAATGTAAAAGAGTAAAAAAGTTATGGGGAAAACTATGAAGGATTTTTTTTAGATATAAAAAGTGGATAAAATAAGCATAATGATTAAATATGGATATTATAAGAAAAGTAAAGAATATGATAAAATAGATAAAAAGCTATTTTATTTTATATAAATTATACAGAATGAAAGAATAAATGAAATTATATTAAGTAAAACAGATGGTTATGGAAAAAAAGAGTGGGGGTCTCATGGGGATGAAAATTTAGTATGACTGTCTAAACAGATTTTTGTGTGTAGGTATATACACACACACACACACACACTTTATATATATATATATATATATATATATATATATGTCTATGTGTGTGTATATATATTTTATATATATATATATATATATATATATATACACATATATATGTGCATGTGTATGTATATATATTTATGTATATTTGTACACTTGCAAATATTAACAAATATGTAAATATTTTGTAATAAGAGTTATTTTTGTGTATAAATAAATGTCCCCTACTCTTTTTGATAGGTGCAGTGGGATCTTTTGCTTCCACCTGAGCTATGACCAACTCAAGCAGATGGGTTTCTCAGTTTAATATCTCCTCAGAAGACTGGCACACTCAGGAGTGCAGCACCCCCTTATGCTGCACAGCACTGTTAGCAATCAGTTTACCTGGTGTGAGAATAAAACCCACAGTCTTCTGCATCAAAGGCAATTTTGCTGCCTACTGCTCTACTGATGCTGCTTAGTGACATATAGCTAAGGCTACTGCAGCAATGATCAATATGATGATCATCAATGTTTCTTTCCTCTTCCATACTGTCCAGATGAGTATAAACATTTGTGCAAAAAAAGCACACCAAAGGGCTTTGGTGTCCCCTGGCAAAGTCAGAGTCAGCGAGGTATGACTCAACAATGCCGGCACTTGCTGACCAATTAAGTCGCACACATTATGTATACAAAGATAGTGTGTGTGCACACATGTATATTTAAATATGTACACACATGCGCACAGACACACACACACGCATATAAGGAATCCTGTTTGTTGGAATTGCTAGGTTAAGACGGTCAATGAAAAGACTTACACTGATGGTGCATTACACTGAAGAATAGCAGTGTAAGTGAAGAGGAATGGATGACGTATGCCCTTCACTTGCACTACTGCTGAAGGGCACTCACAGGTTTTGGCTGTGGTTGGTTGACAGTGGGTTACAGAAATGTCACCTTTCCCACTGCTATGTAATCCTGGAGTTGTATATTTATAGCTGCAGGGGGGTCTGGGGTATATGGGGTCTTGCCCTTACAAAAACATGCCTGTTTTGTGCTATCTCATTTTTTATTCAAATGCTTAATAGTTTGGGTTTAATATACTTCATCTCAAAGACCAAATAGTTGAGAGGCACAAATGTCAGCAGTGGAGATATTCTTGAAAAGAGTGCTGGAGACAGCTACTCATATGGTGGAGTAAGCACTGATGCAGCATTTGCCAAACAGGTGATTAGCCACTAGATGGAAAACACACTGCAATGACAATCTACTTGCAAAGTGTCTCATTTGTAACTGCCATCACTTCATCCACAGGTGTAAAGCGGACAAACAACTAGTTTATCTTCATAAACTCATGAACCCTATTTCATGTAACATCCGAGTCACAAATGCAAATCCACATTATAAAGACTCTCTTGCTCTCTCTCACCCTCCCAAACCCATCTATCCCCTAGGCTTTGCCACTGCAAAGAGAACAGGGAAGTTAATGGGCCAGTTTAGACACAATGCCAGAGCAACCTCAGAAAGGAAATGCAGGTTTGTCCTGCAGTTTACATTTGTGAAAGACAAGATATTGTCTCATAAAGGTAAAGATCTGAAGCTCTGATATCCCAGAAAACAGGAAAGTGTTTTATGAAATGAACTATCAGTATAAAAAAAAATGGCCCAACAAAACTTACTACCCTGTACTTCAAATCCCTTAGAGAGAAGGGATTTTTCAATGGAGGTTGGAGATGTAGCACTCCTTTAAAGGACTGCCTGACAAGCTGACAGTTCATAATTCTGCTCTCCTTACAGTTATAATGCAAGGAGAAAGTTGGCAAATGTAGATACCTACCTACTGGAGCTCTGGCAGAGGCATGAACTCAAAGACATGAAGTGGGGGGGGGGGGATGACCACTCTTTGGGCCTGGGGTAGACCCACTCATGGCAATTCTCCCATATATGCACCCAATCTAATGGCAATATTAATATGCTAGACTGGGGGGGAGCTAGGACACAAAGCAAACCCCTCACTATGCTACAGTGTGAAGGCTTCCAGTCTGTCCCATCATGCTTTGCAGTACTAGAAACTGGTAAACCATACAAGGTGAATATGGAGGTGGGAAGCTCTACCAGAAAAGGGGGGACCTTCTGGTGTGGTAACACTGCAGAACCTGCTACGAGACTAGTAGGACAGGACTACAATTAGCTACCACAGAAAGCCTGAAGTTAGCAGCAGAGTTAGAATGAATGAATGAATGAATGAATGAATGAATGAATGAATGAATGAATGAATAAAAAAAATAAGTGGGCAGCATCTGGAACACTTACTAACATTTCAGCTAGGAAGCTTACATCATGTATAACTGTTTCTTCATACAGACAAAACTAGAAGTTATGTACTCACCATAACGTTTGATGTATGTGGTCCATCTTGCCTAACATTCTTACTCACGGGTTCGGAGCAGAGTATCGGCTCCGACTCGGCCAACTTTATTTTTCTAGCACGAAGTCTCTAATTGGCTGGGCTAACCTGGTATCCCATGTTGCACCGCTCCATAGCCCCAGATCTAGTTTGCAGCAACCCACAGTCACAGCCCATGCACAACTACAGTCCAGGAAGGTAGAACACTATCCAGGGTAGTAAAGAAAACCAACCAACATTGAAGGGTATTCAAGACCAAATGTCACCTCCAAATCCTCCAGGAGGGGGGAAGGTGGGAGGGTACATAAGAATGTTAGGCGAGATGGACCACAAACATTGAATGTTATGGTGAGTACATAACTTCTAGATGTTATGTGGTCCAATCTCGCCTACATTCTTACTCACGGGACAGCGTCCCCAGAACCTCTATACTGGGAGGCTCAAAGGAAGATACTCCTGAGAACTGTGGAACCAAAGGAAGCCCGGCCCCTAGAAGCCGCATCTAATTTGTAATGCGTAATAAAGGTGTGAGGAGAAGCCCACGTGCCCGCAGCACAAATATCATCCAAAGCTAGCCTGGAATGGTAAGCTACTGAAGAGGAAACAGCCCTGGTAGAGTGAGCCTTGATGGAGAACGGTAACTTTCTGCCTGCTGACGCATAGATAAGGGAAATGCAATCAGAAATCCATCTGGAAATTGTAATCTTAGAAATCGGGGAACCTGTTCTATTTTCTGAAAAGGACACACACAGTTGGCCAGATTTCCGGAGTTGTTTTGTCCCGTATAAGTAGAATCGTAGCTGCCTGTGCACGTCCAACTGATGAAATCTAAACTCTGCCTTGTTGGAAAATTGAGGGAAGAAAACTGGCAGCTCAATAGACTGATTGAGATTAACAGTAGATGTAACTTTAGGAAGAAAGGACGGATTAGGTCTCAAGGAAACCCTGTCCTTATGAAAGATTAAATACGGGGCTTTGATGGACAGAGCTTGACTCTCAGACACCCGTCTGGCTGATCTGATGGCTAATAAAAAGGCAGTCTTCCAAGACAGAAATTTTAATTCACAGGTAGCAGATGGCTCGAAAGCTGGGGAAGTCAGGGCTTGCAAAACAAAGTTTAAATCCCATGGCATGATGGGTTCTGACACAGAAGGCCGTAGTAACAAGGTGCCCCTCAAAAAGGCCTTACAGAGTTTATGAGCCATAACAGAAGGTTCGTAAGAGGTATGAAAATTAGAAATAGCGGCCAGCTGGACCTTAATGGTTGCAGGAGCAGAACCCTGCTGAAACAGCATGGATAAAAAAATCCAAAACAGCAGGGATAGGGGCTGTGTAAGGGTCCAGTCCCTGGGCATGAGCCCAAATAGAAAATCTTTTCCACTTGCTGGAAAAAGAAGTTATGTCCTTACCATAACGTTCCATGTGGAGTGTTCATCTCGCCTTGGTTATTACACATGGGTTCGGAGCCGATCCTCGGCTCCGTGCCGGCCGACTGCAAGCTCTGCATCGAGAAGAAGCTCGAGGACATCTAATACCCACAATCCCCCTCTGCCTTTACCTCAGATCTAGTTTGCAAGCAAACCAGACATAAAGCACGCACACATGCCAAACTATATACATAAAAGTACATATATACAAACATACCAAGGGTATGATAGTAACACTAATACTGCAACAGCAGAAGGAGAATACCCCAGACCAGGCACCAAATCGAACGTTCTTCCTAAGGGTGGGAGTGTAATAACAGGCAGATGAACACTCCACATGGAACGTTATGGTAAGGACATAACTTCTTTATGTGAGAGTGTTCAATCTCGCCTTTGTTCTTACACATGGATAGCGTCCCTAGCTCCATGATCCTGAGGAACTCAAGGGAGAACGTTCTTGAGCACAGTGGAACCAAAGGTTGCCCTATCCCTAGAAACCCTGTCCACTTTGTAATGAGAGATAAATGTATGTGGTTTAGCCCAAGTAGCAGCCGCACAAATAGTGTCTAGTGGTAAGCGAGCTGCGTGAGCCAAAGATGTAGAGACTGATCTGGTGGAATGTCCTTTGGGTTTTGCTGATAATGTTTGATCAGAGGCCTCATAAACATATGTGATACAGTCAGTTAGCCATTTAGAAAGAGTTCGTTTCGTAACTGCAAGACCCTTTCGGCTGTCAGCAAAGGCTAGAAATAGTTGATCAGATTTCCTGTGATCTTTTGTTCTATCCAAATAAAATCTGAGTTGTCTATGGACGTCCAGTTTGTGCAACATATACTCCAATTTATTAGAGTGGTTCTTAAAGAAGGTGGGTAATTCAATGGACTGATTAATATTACCAGAAGAACAAACTTTGGGGAGAAAGGATGGATTAGTGCGTAGGGATACTCTGTCAGAATGAAATATTAAATAAGGATGTTTGACAGAAAGGGCCTGAAGCTCAGACACTCGTCTAGCAGATGTAATGGCCACTAGAAATAAAGTTTTCCATGACAAAAATTTCAATGTGCAACTTGAGGCTGGTTCAAAGGGTGGCAACATCAATTTAGAGAGCAACAGGTTCAAATTCCACGGTGATGTCGGACTTCTGACTGGTGGTCTGATATGAAAAGAACCTTTTAAAAAGGCTTTACAAAGTCTGTGAGCCATAATAGGCGCACCACATTCCTCTACATGATAGTTAGAAATGGCAGCTAACTGTACTCTTAAAGTAGCCGGAAGCTCCTTCATGAAATAGTTCAGTCAAGAACTCTAAAACCTTGTTTAACGGAGCTATAACAGGGTCCAAATGATGTGACTCCCAAAGACAAAACGCTTCCACTTACTGGTGTAAGTCTTTGTAGTGGAAACTTTATGAGAAGCTACTAAAATATCTTGAACCGCCGATGTAAGGGAACCGACCTGGCTAAGGAAGCGGAGCAGCCAAGCTGCTAGATGGAGAGATTCTAGAGATGGGTGAGGAACTCCTGACGAGTGAGTCAGTAGATCTGGCTCTGGGTCCAGCATCCAAGGTCCCGAATGCGGTGATGCAATAGAAAGGGGAACCAAATTTGACGAGGCCAGAACGGAGCAATGAGAATAATAGTCCTCTGAAGGTTGTTGGCTTTCTGTAGAAACTTTGCAATCAGGGGAAATGGAGGAAAAGCATATAGGAGACCCGGGGCCAATCGTGCACCAGCGTCCCTGGGGACTTCCCTGGAGGGTAATAGGGCAAAGTAGCTCCTGCATTTGGCGTTCATTGGAGACGCAAACAGATCGCAGGTAGGCTGGCCCCATTTGCGAAAAATCCTTCTCGCAACTGACTGTTTGAGGGACCACTCGTGAGGCAATAGTATTGCCCTGCTCAGCCTGTCGGCTATGACGTTGGATGACCCGGGATGTGCGTTGCGATCAGAAAGCGACCGTGGACTCTGCCCATTGCCAAATTCTCATGGCCTCTCTGCATAGTTGGTAAGACCTGGTTCCCCTTGCTTGTTTATGTACCAGACTACGGACATGTTGTCTGTCTGAACTGCAATGGTCCCTGGAGGAAGAAGGGGAGCAAAGTGTTGCAACGCCAAAACACTGCCCTCAACTCCAGAACATTGATGTGCAGATTGTACTCCAGATTGGTCCATTCGCCTTGGACTGTCTGTCCCTGAAAGATGCCCCCCCACCCTATCAGGGAAGCGTCCGTGGTTATCGCCGCTGACGTGCGGGTAGCACAAATGGTCTTCCGCTGGATAGGTTGCAAGTCTGTAACCACCACATTAGGTGTGATTTGCATGTTTTCGCTATCAATATTTCGTGAGTCAGTGGAAGTTGTTGGAATGACCATTGTGCAAACAGAAGCCATTGTAGCACTCTCATGTGCAGTCTTCCCAATGGCATCGCAATGAGAGAAGCTGCCATGAGACCCAAGACTTTCAGAACAATTTTTGCCGGTGACTTTCTGGACGACAGCAGAAGGGAAATGTTGATTTGAAGTGCTACTATTCTTTCTGTAGGAAGTTTTAGAACTAAATGGTGCGTATCTAATTCCGCTCCTATGAATAAGATATGCTGTGATGGCTGTAGCAAAGATTTTTCGAAATTTACTGAAATTCCAAGGTGTGTACAAAGTTGTAGGGTGTAATCCCTGGCTTGTATCAGTTGACACCTGGTGGTGGCAGACAGGAGCCAGTCGTCCAGATACGGAAACACCTGGAATCCTAGGCGCCTCAGATGAGACGCTACTACTGCCATGCATTTGGTGAAGACCCTGGGGGCTGTAGTCAGACCAAAGGGCAGGGCTCGAAACTGATAGTGACTGGCTCCCAGCTGGAAGCGCAAATGATCCCTGGACGCCCTGGCCATTTTGATGTGGTAGTATGCGTCCTTCAGATCTATCGAGCACATCCAGTCGTCCTTCCGTAAGAATGGAAGGATCGATTGAAGCGTGACCATTCGGAACATTTCCTTCTTGACAAAGGTGTTGAGATGGCTTAGGTCCAGAATCGGCCTCCAGTCCCCTGTTTTCTTTGGAACTAAAAAGAACCTTGAGTAAGTTCCGAATCCTATTTGGTCCGCTGGGACTGGTTGGATGACTTTTTTCTAGCAGCTTTGAAATTTCTGTAGCTGCTGGGTCTCGCAGATGGGGTGGTACATCTGGGAGTTTTCTCTTTGGAATGGGTGTGGATAGAAATGGGATTTTGTAACCTCTGGTAACAACGCTTTTTACCCAATTGTCTGAAGAAAGGTTTTGCCAGGCCTGAGGGTATAAAGCTCAGCGACCCCCGACTGCCTCCAGAGCAGGACAGTCGGGCCTCCTCTCAGGAGTGCTGAAAAGGTTTGCCAGGGAGGTTATCCCTGTCACCTTGGTTTTGCGGACCCCCTCTGCCGCCAGGGCGGCATCTTCCACCTCTGCCCCCCCCTCTGCCTCTAGAGGGGGCATCACCCTGTGTGTTTGGGAAAGATCCTTGGGGTTTTCGAAACCACATTTTCCCACCACGTTGCCCTTTGGGGTACGGTCTGGAAGGGGGGAAAAACGGACTCCGACAGCAGACAGAGTCTTTCCCTCCTGTTCACACAGGTAAGGGTCTCCTTTACTTTAGGGCCAAAAAGTGTGGCTCCATCAAATGGGGCGTTAGTAAAGGAAGACTTGAAGGCTTCCGCAAACGAACATAAGCGCATCCAGGATTGCCTACGAAGAGCAATCGCTGAAGCCGCTGCCCTACTCGATCCTTCGGCTGCGTAGGATATCAGCCTCATGGACGAGTTTACAATGGATGTAAGGGTGTTGAGATGTGCTGTAACTTTCTCTGAAACAGCAGCATCTGTAGTACCCTGGAGGGTATCTCCCAACTCTTTGACTAGATCCCTCTGTAAACGTGTAAAATGAGTCAAATAGTTCAGGGAACGCATAGAGAAAGCCGCTGAACTGAAAATGCGCTTCCGGTATCTGTCCATGGTCCTAGAATCTTTGTTAGGCGGATGGACAGATGAGGAAGACTCCGACATCTCCTTTTTCGTGGCGCTGCCACCACCATGGCGTCTACTGGAACTCCTTTGGTGAGGTAAGCCTTGTCCTGTGGTGCCGTAATGTACTTATTTGGCTTCCTAGGGACTGGTTCCACCGTGTCAGGTGTCTCCCACGCCTTCGAGCAATCAACTCCATTAACTCATCGAAGGGCGGAGTGACCCAGGAGGAGGAAGGGCGGGCACCAAATGCCTTCAGCAAAACTGACTCATCCTCAGAAGGGGGGAGGGATTGCCAGTCACCTCTCTGTTTTAGGATCTCCAAGATGTCAGAAAAGGAGACATCTTCTGAAGGTGACTTAGGGGACCCTTCTGACTCATCTAAGTCAGTATCAGATGTCAAGGATTCTTGTGGAGAATCCAAGTGTCTCCTCTTACACAATCTTTTCCTAGGGACTTCTTCGGGGAGCATCCGAAGAAGCCTCCGAGGAAGAGGGGCACCCTCCAGGGGTGGCTGAGACACTGGTGCCCGACGCTTGGATGTGGCCGTGGGTGCAGAGGAGGATAACGGTCCTTTGTGGGAGGAGAAGCTTTTCCTGCTGATGTGGTTGTCTGGGTAGACAACACCTTCCTCATGAGGTCGAAGGCCCCGGGTCCCGAGTCGAGGTATCTCCGGTTCGAAGAAATGGGAAGAATCCCGAAACAGGAACCGAAGGCACCGACCGAGGACGGAACCGAGTCGATCCGCCGAGGCTCGAGAGGAGCGTCGGAACGAAACATCGGTCCGACTCGGTCCCGGAACCAAGGATGGATCTTCGCCCCGAGACTCCAGTACCGGATCGGATGGAGTCGAGGTGAACGGTGCCGACCGAGAAAAGACGGTTCTGGCACCGAGGGCTCCACAATCATCAGTTCAGCTTCTTCCGGCTCGAAGACTGGACAGGTCTCGGAGGAGGAACAGATGGAGATAGTGGCAGGCCTTCAAGTCTCGACATCAACTGAGAGGAGACCGAGATAAGCTTGGATAGGGCCGTATGCTCCATCAATTTCTGCACCACACGGTCCACATCGGTGTCGGAAAGGGGCCTGGAAGAACGAGTCGAAGGGATCGAAGACGGAGCCGACCTCAACAGAGTCGGTGGAGGGAGCTCCGTCACCGGTTCCAAGACTCGAGGCTCGAAACTGCCAACAGTTGAACACTCGGCCCCAAGTCTGTGGAACCGGAGATCTACCTTTACCCGAAGAGCTCGGAGCCGATGACTTGGGCTCCGGCGTCTTCGATTCCTTCGAGGATTTGGATGCCTGGTCTGAAGCATCCAGAGCCTCCTGGAAAGAGGGTTTCAACAAACCTCTGTCCATCAGTTTCCTGCGCCTATCTGTCATGACCCTCCCACTAAAAGAGTGACAAATAGAACAGTCCTCTTGTAAGTGGAGAGGGCCAAGGCAGTAGACACAGGAACTGTGGTTGTCCGTGACCGACATCTTTTGGCCACACTGGCAACGTTTGAATCCAGATTTCATTTTCTCAGACATTTTGAAGTAAGAGAAAAAAGTCAAGTCCAGTAACAGTCAATCCAGAGAAAAAAAGGGTCAAATCCGGTAGATATGTCAGTCCGTTAGTCAATCCAAGTAGGGGTGGTAGGCCCCGAAAAACTCTATACCAGTTAAAAGAAGTTAAACTAAGTTAACGGTACCGAGAATTTCTCTCTCTACACACACACCATACACTAAATACAATAACTAGTGTTTTTGAACAAGTTCTCTTGAAAATTTAACAAAAAGAAAGTTAAATCTTATCTGAAAACCCTCGAGCTAGCCTCCAGCGATGCGAATGCAGCAGCGGCAAACTAGATCTGAGGTAAAGGCAGAGGGGGATTGTGGGTATTAGATGTCCTCGAGCTTCTTCTCGATGCAGAGCTTGCAGTCGGCCGGCACGGAGCCGAGGATCGGCTCCGAACCCATGTGTAAGAACAAAGGCGAGATTGAACACTCTCACATTAAATTTTCCTGGTGGAAAATTTATGGGAAGAGGATAAAATGTGTACTACCTCAGGTGAAAAGCGATGAAGTCTTACTAAGGATGGAAGTGGAGTAGCCAGGCTGTCAACCTGAGGGTCCGCATGGAGGGATGGGACTGTCCCGACATGTGTGTCAGTAGGTCTGGCGCTGGGTCCAGAATCCAAGGACTGTCCACTGAGTACTGATGAAGAAAGTAGAACCAGACTTGGCGAGGCCAGTGTGGGGCAATTAGAATCATCTTGCTTCCCAAGGATATGGCTTTCTGAATCACTCTTGGTAACAGAGGAAATGGAGGGAAAGCATAGAGCAGACCGGGGAGCCAATCATGGACTAGAGCATCCCTGGGTGACTCCCCCTGTGGGGGGATCAGTGTGAAGTAGTTGCTGCACTTAGCATTAAGGGGATTGGCAAAAAGATCGCAGCAAGGCTGACCCCACCTTCTGAAAATCTGTTTCGCAATACGGCAGTTCAGGGACCACTCGTAAGGCATCAGAATAGCTCTGCTCAGCCTGTCTATCACATTGGCCTTCCCCGGAATGTGCGTTGCTACTAGGAACCATTGGGAAGACACTGCCCATTGCCACACTCGCATAGCTTCTCTGCACAGGGGATAAGATCTGGTTCCCCCTTGCTTGTTCAGGTACCACACAACGGACATATTGTCCGAGTGAATTGCAATCGTTCCCAGAGGGAGAGAGCTCTGAAGTGCTCGCAACACCAGTAACACTGCTCTCATCTCTAAGACATTGATGTGCAGATGTACCTCGTGATCTTGCCACGTGCCTTGGACCGTCCTGCCAAGATAATGCCCCCCCACACCCCATCTGGGAGGCGTCCGTGGTCACCGTGGCAACAGGTGACATAGGAACAAATGGTTTCCCTTCGTCCAGGTTTTTGGAGCGCAGCCACCAACGGAGGTCCTGTTTGCACCGATCGGTGAGCAGGATCAAGTGGGACAGGGTGAATTCCTGAAAGAACCATTGGGCAAGGAGGAGCCACTGCAGAAGCCTCATGTGTAATCTGACTAGAGGCACTAACATAATGGTGGCTGCCATGGATCCTAGGAGCTGTAGAACCCATCTGGCCTGAACTTTCTTGAGGGGTAACAATGCGCGAACCTGACTCTGCAACACTCCTATCCTTTCTTAGGGCAGGAACACCCGCATTCAAACAGTGTCTAGCTCTGCGCCTATAAATGTGACACACTGTGAGGGCAGCAAGACAGACTTTCCCCAGTTCAAAGTAATTCCTAGTCGATGACAAAGGGCAATGGTCATTTCCCTGGCCTGAATGAGAAGATGCCTGGTGGGGGCGGTGAGGAGCCAGTCGTCCAGGTATGGAAACACTTGGAATCCTTGACGTCTCAGGTGAGCTGTCGTCACTGCCAAACACTTGGTGAACACCCTGGGGGCTGTGGTGAGACCAAAGGGCAGGGCTTGAAACTGAAAATGACTGGCTCCCAGCCGGAAGCATAAGTGACTCCTGGATGCTCTGTCCATTTTGATATGGTAGTAAGCATCCTTGAGATCAATGAAGCACATCCATACTTCTTTTATCAACAATGGAAAAATAGACTGGAGGGTGACCATTCGGAACTTGGACGTCAGAACGTAGTGATTCAGTCAGCTGAGATCCAAGATGGGTCCTCAGGTCCCCTGTTTTTTTCGGCACCAAAAAGAGTCTTGAGTAAGTCCCTAATCAGATATGGTCTGAGGGGACAGGCTGGATAACTTCTTTTTCTAGCAACTTTGAAATTTCTAGTGTTGCGTGATCCCTTTGACTGGGTGGAACATCCGGGATTCTCTTGATTGGAGGGGGGTCTGATAGCAAGGGGATGGTATACCCTCCGGTAACTATTCGAAGCACCCATCGATCCTGAGTGATACTTGCCCAGGCTTCCGGGTGCAATGAAATGCGGCGCCCGACTGGATCCGGAATAGCACAGCCGGGCAACACATCAGGAATGATGATAGGAAGACCCGCGAAAGGAATCACGGTCTCCCGAATTGCGAGGGCCTCCTCTGTCCCTGGGGCGGCGTCTTCCAGAATAGCCTCCCCCTCCTCTGTCTCTGGAGGGGGACTCACCTTGAGTGGCAGGGAAAGACTTCTGTGACTTTCTGAACCACATCTTCCCTCCTCTCTGAGCCTTGGGGTAAGGCCTGGAAGGGAGGGAAAAACGGACCCCTATGGCAGACAGTCTTTCCCTCTTGCTCGCATCTGGTGAGGGTGTCATTCACTTTGGTCCCAAAGAGTGAGGACCCATCAAAGGGGGCGTCAGTGAAGGAAGACTTGAAGGCCTCTGTAAAATGACACAGGCGCATCCAGGCTTGCCTCCTGAGGGCTACACCTGAACTAGCTGCCCTACTCGCCCCTTCGGCTGCATAAGATATGAGCGTCATGGGCGAGTTGACAATTGAGCCAAGGGTAGACAACTGGGCATTGAATGTCTGCGTTAACGCCTCAGGTACGTTACCCGTTAGAGTATCTCCTAACTTTTTCAGGAGATCTCTCTGGAGCCGAGTAAAATGATAAAGATAATTCAGCGACCGTAAGGTGAAGGTTGCTGAAGAGAGGGTACACTTCCCATACCGATCCATAATCCTGGACTCCTTGTTAGGAGGATGGACGGAGGAAGAAGACTCAGCTACTTCCTGCTGAGTGGCTGCCACCACCACCATGGCATCCACAGAAACCCCTTTGGACAGGAACTCTTTCCCAGGGGGAGCTGAAAGACATTTATTAGGGCGTCTGGGTACTGGTTTCACTGAGTCAGGAGTCTCGCACACCTTTCAGCAGATCAAATCTAGGAGTTCATTGAAGGGTGGAGACACCCAGGAGGCGGAGGGTTGAGCCTCAAAGGGCTTGAGGAATACAGACTCCTACTCAGAGGGGGTCTTGGATGGCCAGCCGCCTCTCTGCCTCAAAATCTCCAGGATGTCGGAGAAAGAGACGTCTTTGGAGGACGACTTGGGGGACCCCTCTGATTCCTCGAGGTCGGTATCAGAAGTGAGAGACTCGTCCTGGGAGTCTATGTGCTTCCTCTTGCACAACGTCTTTCTTGGGGGCTCCTCAGGCACAGACTCCGAGGGGCCCTCAGAAAGTAGGGGACCACTCATGGGGGTATCCCCAGACGTTTGGGCTCCGCCGTCTACAGATAGGGGGACATCAAAGGCTCTAGCCGGTGTGGAGGGAGATGGAATAACCGAACCGGGTGATGTAACTGAAGATCTGGCCAGTGCGCTCCTCATGGCCTCGAAGGCGGGTCCCCCCGAATCAGAGGACTGACCGGGCTCCGAGGCTACGACCGGAGCTGGAGTTCAACGAGCTGATGCGCCGAGGGGGAGGCTCGGAACCGACAGAAGTCCCAAAGTATCCCCTCGGGCCTGACAGAGGAAACCCGAGTTTCGAAACCAGAGGACGGAGCCAACGTCGGCACCGATAAACCCTTAGGAGGTATCGGGGCTGGCAGAAGAACATCACTCGGAGCAGAACACTCTGGCTCCGAAGACAAGAGGTGCTCGGAGGAGGAACTATCGGTACAAGCATTGGGACTGGCTGTGTCGGAGCCTAAAATAATTTTGCAAACTCAGGTGACTGCAGGAGCCTCTGAACCACCCTATCAACATCCAAATCAGAAAGTCTGGAGGATATGGAGGAAAGAGAAGGTGACTGTGATCTCCTGTCTGGAGATCCATGCCTAACACTGGGAGACCGGCTCCGAATGGGTTCTAACAGGATTGGAGCAGAGGCCGATTCCAGCACAACAGATACCTCCTGCGGCCCCGAGGACAGAGGAGCCGAGGAGGTAGAATCCAATTTGGCAGTCTTCTCTGGTGGCTCCGAAGAAACAGACGGAGTTGGAGATCTCTTCTTCATCCTAGAAGCCTTGGACATAGCTTGAGACCCAGAGGAAGAGTCCAAGGACTCCTCAAAGGAAGGCTTAAAAGACCCTTCAAAATAATTTTGTTTTTCCTTTCCTTTAGCACCCTCGGACTGAAGGCATGACGAAAGTTACAGGACTCTTGTAGATGAATTGCCCCTAGGCAGTAAACACAAACGGAATGTCCATATGTAATGGACATCTTGTAGTTGCATTTGTAACATTTTTTAAACCCAGAAGGTTTATGTTCCCTTTGATCTTTCAGATCTTTAGACATATTGACAGGCACTAGTGCACCAAAAAAGAAATACAAAGCACAGGACCCTAGGCCCGAGAAAAATGGTTAAGGCGGGAACTACAGCCAACAGCAGCAGACAAGAATCTCTAACTTCAACAATTCTTGAATCTACTCACACACACTACACCAGGGAGAAAAAACACTCTCAACACAGAACAGGAATATTAGACAACAACTAGACAACAGGGAGGACTAGGTCCTATAAGTTAAATGGGCCTAGCCCGCTGGAATGGACAGATACCAAAGAAAACACACTCAAACAACAAACACGACTAGCAAGCAAAAATAGCTATTAAAATAGCTTTTGTGAGGAAAACCACAATTTTCTGACAGAAAAAGAAGTTTTAAAGGTACTTAGCCATAGCCAAGCGAGACCACGTCCTAGCTACACGAGCGACAAATGAGATCTGGGGCTATGGAGCGGTGCAACATGAGATACCAGGTTAGCCCAGCCAATTAGAGACTTCGTGCTAGAAAAATAAAGTTGGCCAAGTTGGAGCAGATACTCTGCTCTGAACCCGTGAGTAAGAATGTAGGCGAGATTGGACCACATAACATCATTCTTTTAATAAAAAAATAAGTTATGTACTCACCATAATGTTCCATCTGAGTAGATAAACTTCATTTGTCAGCAAACTGTGGGTATCGGATCCATATCGGATCCGAGCCGGCAGCTTTAAACAGCTAAGATCCGAGCTCCAAGCTCCTCCCCCTTACCCATAATCCCCTGCCATCCCTCTCTGACCTCAGATCGAGTTTGCTATAGTAACACAGCACATTACAGAACAAAGGATCACCTGCACATCCTAACCTGGTGTTATCCGGAGAAAATGGACAAGGAATCCTTCTAGGACGCAATATAGGTTAGGGGGATGGAGGGGGGGGGGGGTTGGTTGCTGACAAATGAACTTTACCTACTCAGA
The DNA here is from genome assembly GCF_019279795.1 of Protopterus annectens. Lineage (NCBI taxonomy): Eukaryota > Metazoa > Chordata > Ceratodontiformes > Protopteridae > Protopterus > Protopterus annectens. The sequence continues at coordinate 704,248,414 of NC_056734.1, forward strand.
TGGAACGTTATGGTGAGTACATAACTTCTTTATCTGAAGTAGTTAACTTCATTTGTTCATCAGCCTGTGGGACAGGGTCCCCAGCTACCCAAACCTGGGAGGTCCTCATGGAAGGATATTCCGAAGCACTGCAGAGCCGAAGGATGCTCTCCCTCTGGAAATTATATCCAACTTGTAATGGTTAATGAAAGTATGGGATGAAGCCCAAGTGGCTGCTGAACAAATGTCATCCAAGGAAACTATGGAGCAAAAGGCAGCAGAAGTAGAAATCGATCGGGTAGAATGAGCGTGGACTCCTTCAGGTTCAGGCCGGCCAGAACTCTTATATGCAAGAAGTATACATTGGGAAATCCATCTGGACAATGTAACTTTTGATACTGGCTTGCCCAAAGAGGATTTAGCAAAGGATACAAAGAGTTGCTCTGATTTCCTATGTTCAGCGGTCCTGTGCAAGTAGAATCTCAATTGCCTGTGTACGTCCAGAGAATGTAGTTTGTATTCACCCCTGTTTTGATAATTTGGAAAGAAAACTGGTAAATTAATAAATTGATTGATATTGGGCTCAGAAGCAACTTTGGGTAGAAAGGAGGAACTGGTCCTGAGGGAAACTCTATCTTTATGGAAGACCAAGTATGGAGGTTTGGCGCAAAGGGCTTGAAGCTCCGAAACCCTTCTAGTTGAAGTGATAGTAATGAGAAAGGCTGTCTTCCAAGATAAATATTTTAGATCCACCGAAGCTGCAGGTTCAAACGGAGGGGCCATCAGAGACTGAAGAACAAAGGTTAAATCCCATGGAGGGACTGCGTCTTTAACCAGAGGCCTTAAGAAGAAAGTGTCTTTTAAGAAAGTCTTACATAATTTGGAAGAGGCTAAGGAACCGAAATCACTTCCCACATGATAATGGGAAATCGCGGCTAATTGGACTTTGACCGTTGAACAGCTAGCACCTTGGTCGAATAAAGTTGACAAAAATTCTAACACTGCTAGTATCGGAGCTGTAAAGGGATCTAATTTTCTATGCTCCGCCCAGATTGTAAAGCGTTTCCATTTGCTGTTATAAACTCGTAGAAGGTTCATGAGCGGCCACTAAAATAGCCTTAACAGAGGACGAGATACCAGGAGTCCTAGCTATTACTGGAACTGGATCAACCAAGCTGTGAGCTTGAGTTTGTCCAGATTCGGGTTTGATAATCCTAGTGGGTGAGAGATCAGATCTGGGGTGGGATCTAGAATCCATGGAGGATTCACTAGATGAGACCATAGGCATGGGAACCACGTTTGACGAGGCCAGAATGGGCTATGAGGATCACTCTGCTCCCCAACCGACGGGCTTTCTGCAAGAATTTTAGCATTAGGGGAAGAGGGAGATAAGCATAAAGTAGACCGGATGGCCAAACATGCACCAGAGCGTCTCTGGGGGATTCCCCTGGTGGGGGAATTAGAGCGAAGGAGTCACTGCACTTTGCGTTCGAAGGAGACACAAAGAGATTGCAGCAAGGTTGACCCCACTTGAGGAAGATTTGCTTCACTATTTTTAGGTTCAGAGACTACTCATACGGTGACAGGATGGTTCGACTCAGCCTGTCTGCCAAAATGTTCAACTGACCCGGAATGTGCGTCGTTATGAGAAAGCGGTTGGTGGAGATCGCCCATTCCCAAACTCTCATGGCCTCTCGACAAAGTGGGTAGGATCTGGTTCCCCCCTGTTTGTTGATATACCAGACCACTGACATGTTGTCTGTCTGGATTGCAACTGTCCCTAAGGGAAGAAGGGCCTGGAGTGCTTGCAACACCAAAAGCACCGCTCTTATCTCTAGGACATTGATATGCAACAAGGTCTCTGAATGGGTCCACGTGCCTTGGACGGTTCTGCCCATATAGTGCCCCCCCACCCTAGGCGAGAAGCATCCGTGGTCACTGTGGCTAGAGGAGGGGATGTAGAAAAGGGACAACCTTTCAGGAGGTCCAGGGACTGGATCCACCAGAGCAGGGATTTCCTGCAAACCCTGCTGAGGGAAATGGATGAACTCAGTGAATGTTGCAGGATGGACCATTGAACCTGCAAGGTCCATTGTAGTATCTTCATGTTCAAGCGCGCTAAAGGTTGCAGATTGATTGTTGCCGCAATGGAACCTAGAGCCCTCAGAACCAATTCCGCTGGAGGAGCCGAGGATTGTAGAAGGGCCAGTACGTGGAGCTTCAGAGTTCGAAGCCGGTCCGTAGTTAAAAAGGCTTTCAATAGGTTTGTGTCTAACCTGGCTCCTATGAAGTCTAAGATCTGGGTTGGTTGAAGGGAAGATTTCTTGAGGTTGACTGTGATTCCCAGCCGGGAGGCCAAGTGAAGGAAGTAATTTCTGGCTGAACATAGTAGATGCCTGGTGGGGGCGGTCAGGAGCCAGTCTTCCAGGTACGGGAAGACCTGTATTCCCTGAAGTCTCAGGTGGGCCACGACAACTGCCAAAACTTTGGTGAACACCCTGGGTGCTGTGGTGAGACCAAAGGGAAGGGCCCTGAACTGGTAGTGGCTGGCTCCTAGCCGGAAGCAGAGAAACCTTCTGGATCGTCTGTCCATCAAAATGTGGTAGTATGCATCCTTGAGGTCTATCAAGCACATCCAGTCGTTCTCCTGTAAGAGTGGGAGAATGGATTGAATGGTGAACATCCGGAACTTCTCTTTGGCCACTGACAGGTTAAGAAAGGACAGGTCGAGGATTGGCCTTAAGTCCCCCATCTTTTTTGGCACCAGAAAGAACCTGGAGTAAAAGCCCGATCCGGATTGGTCTCGGGGGACATGCTGGATCACTCTTTTTTTCTATCAGCTGGTTTATTTCTGAGGCTGCTGCCTCCCTTTGATTGGGTGGGACATCGGGGAGGCTCCGGGGTCTGGGAGGGAGATACAGAAAGGGAATTTTGAAACCTCTGGATATGATTCGAAGCACCCAGCGATCTGTTGTAATGGACTCCCAAACTGCTAGGTGCCTCGAGAAGCGCCCCCCCCCCCGACTGCCTCCAGAGTGGAACAGTCGGGTAACCCTTCAGGGCTGCTGCATGGGCTGATCAGAAAAGTGTTTGCTCGACTTGAAATTCTTCGGTCCCCCTCTGCCTCTGGGCTGGCATCCACCCTGTCCTCCTCTGCCTCTGTAGGACGAGGGGTCCGGAGCGAAATGGGACTGTTGAGACTTCCGGAACCACATCTTCTTTTGTCCCCTTTGGTTCCTGGAGAAGGACCTCTGAGGAGCCGAGAAGCGGACTCTGACGGCAGACAACGTCGTCCCGTCTTTCTCGCTGTGGACCAGTGTGTCACGGATGGTCTTGCCAAATAGCGAAAAACTGTCAAATAAGGCATTTGCGAAGGACGCCTTGAAGGGTTCCGTAAAATCGCAAAGGCGGAGCCAAGCATGTCGTCGTAAGACAATACCCGCTCTGCTAGCTCTAGCGGCTCCTTCCGTAGCATGGAAAAGGAGCCGCATAGAGGTGTTCGAAATGGACTTAAGAGTGGCCATTCGAGCTGAGAATACCTTCTTTTCCTCGGCCGACATGGACTCTGGGGGTGACCCGGCGTATTCCTTGATGAGATCCCACTGGAGGCATATCATGTGTGCCATATAATTCAGCGACCTTACGGAGAAGGTAGCTGAAGCGAACATCTGCTTCCCCAGGCGGTCCATCGTCCGAGACTCCTTGTCGGGAGGGTGGACCGAGGAACTCTCCTGGGCTAGTTTCTTCTTGGTGGCGGCCACCACCAACATGGCATCTACTGGAGCACCCTTGCTCCAAACCATCATATCAGTGGGGGGACTGAGGATTCTATCTGGTCTCTTAGGAATGGGCTCCACAGTGTCCAGTTCCTTCCATGCCCTGGTAGTAATCAGATCTACCAGGGGATCGGCGGGAGGGGACACCCAAGAGGTAAATGGGCCTGCGTCAAACACCTCCAGAAACACAGACTCATCCAAGGAAGGTTTTTGGGCTGACCACCCCCCTCTAATTCGAAGCATTTCCATGATGTCTCCAAAGGAGACATCCTCAGGAGGTGACCTTGGGGAACCTTCCCCTTCCTCTAAGTCTGTGCCCTCCATCAAGGACTCAGGTGAGTCCAAGTGCCTCCTCTTGCACTTACGTTTGTGAGGAACCTCCTCAGGGGGGCTGTCCTTAGAGGCCTCACCAACCACATCTTGTTCCTCCAAGGGAACCATCTGGGATATAGGCGCAGGCTGTCCCTGGGGCCGGGTGATGGAAGTTAGGCCCGTCTGAGAGAGAGTGCAGGGTGGAACCATAGAAGCATCCTGGGGCCTCGAATCCCTCGACAATACCCTCTCCACAACATCGAACGCCGAAGGAGAACTGCTCTCTCTTGGATCCAAGAGCAGTCCCCTCGGATCCGATGTGTGGATAGGAGCCGGCGCCGAAGCAATCAGATCCGAAGGGCCAGTATGCTCCAACTGAGACGGAGCCGAAGACACACTGACACCTCCGGATCCGAAGCTCAGCTCTTCGCTCCAAGAGCTCGGATCCGAAAAGGGACCCGACAAACTCGAGGGTGCGGTCGGAGCCAAAATATGAGGTACTATCGGCGCTGAACCTCCCCCGGCTCCTATGCAACCCAGATCCGAAGGCTCCGAACACCGGAAGTGGGTTGGAGAAGGAGCAATCGGGGCGGAAAAGGGGGTCGAGCTCTCCCCCCTGGAGGGGGGGGGGAGGCAGGAGCACTCCCATCTGCAGCTGGGCCTGGAGGAACCTACGCATCATCCGGTCCATATCTGCATCGGACAAGCTTCGGGTGGACCTAGAAGAGGCCACCGAGGCGGGCCGGGAGTGCCTCCTCGATGACCTCGAAGGCAACCAGGTCTCCTCCTCCAGCTCCAAGGAGAAACAAGGTAAATGGAGCCGGGAAAGAGAAGGCCCGGAAGCCCTGGGAGAGGCTGCTTGTTTAGCCGGTGGAGCCGAGGAGGAAGACTCGGCCCGCCGCTTGTGATGTCTCTCTTTTTTCCTCTCCCGCCTTGCTTCCCTCTCTTCCTGGCCTAAGGTGGGAGGATGAGTCCCGGCCAGGGGAGCAGGGATGGAAGGAGGCACTGCCGCGGCAGGTGCCACGGAGGGAGAGGAGGACGAAGTCAAGTCCGGGGGCAAAAGTCCCACCAGAATCAACTTCGACCTCCTGTCCTTTAGGGCCCTGGGGTTGAAGGCTGCACAAATAGTGCAGCCTGAGGAGAGGTGGTCAACCCCAAGGCAGATAACACACAGAGTGTGGCCATCCGCTGGGGATAGCTTATGGCCACACTCGGTGCATTTAGAGAAGAAGGTTTTTGGGGCCTCAGACATAGTCTGACTAAAAAACACACAAGGCCCAACACACACACGGGGAGGAAATTAAACTACACTAAAGATAACTAAACAAATTTTATAACTAAAAATTCTAACTAGGGAGCAACACACACAACAGTAATTTAGCTACAAGAAAAAAAAGGGTAGATAAATGATTTTTTTCTCACAAAACGAACTCCCAAGCCTGGAACTCGTTCTAAGCTGCTGATTTAACCGTGGCAAACGAGATCTGAGGTCAGAGAGGGATGGCAGGGGGATTATGGGTAAGGGGAGGAGCTTGGAGCTCAGATCTTAGCTGCTTAAAGCTGCCGGCTCAGATCCGATACCCACAGGTTGATGAACAAATGAAGTTAACTACTTCAGATCAGTATTTACTAAGGATATTTAAAAAAAAGTTTTAAAATGCATATGGGACTTAACTTTTAAATGCAGACTACAGAAAAACATGGAATTTAGGATTCAAAATGAGGAATGTTCCTCATAGTGAATTACAACTGGCACACAGACTTGTCTTGGTCCAGGAAAGTTTGTTCCATTTTCCATGGAGTTCTAAACCTTAAGTCATGGCTGTCTCAACCACCAAAAGGAAAAAGATTGAGTTTTTGTTTTTTTTCTCCTGAATTTTGGGATGAGAGGTGAAATCAGCAGGAATGTTTACAGGAACCTTCAATGTCACAAGAAAAGTATCCAATGCTAATTCCCCCTACCCATCAGAAACAAGAAGGAGAGGACATTATTTGAAGGGGCAAATAAGGTCAGTCTCTGGAATGCCTTACTTCTTGAGAATCATGACCATGCACTCTCTCTGGATATGCATCTCCAGGATATGGTTCACTCAGAGAATCTGCTAGCTTGTTTACTTATCCAGGAATGTAAACAGCTAAGTGAATGATGCCTCTATCTATGGGTCAGTGAAAGATGAGCACTGCCTCCTTACAAGAGAGATGAATGTGTTCCACTTGCTTGATGAGGTACCACACAACAGAAAATCCTCAACTTTAAGGAAGCACCACATTTCCTGCATCATATGGGAATTTAGTACAGCTCAAACACAACTTTACTGGAGAAAACCACTTTATAAGACAATAACAATAGCAAAGCTTTCAGGCAAAAAAACCTTCCTCAGTGCATTACAGGTTACAAAATCATTCTGAATTTATACAAGTTGTTTTGATTCCTTTAGGTCCTTGAGAGATGACCTCGGGTTCAGCAGTATGATTTTTGAAAAGAAATTTGTGAAAGTCAGGGATTCTATAATACCTGTCAGGTTTCCTGGGAGCAGGAGGGACGGTGTCAGGAGTCAGACTGGATTCCATAAATACATCATCCACAACATCCAGGACAGGAGGAATGGCCAGAGGTCTGTGCTGTGGTAGATCTAAGAATTCCCTGAGTCTCTTTTTAGACTGAGGATAGTCCCAATGGAAATGATCCCTTAAAGTATGTATGGTTTCCCCAAAGGAAATGTCCTCAGGTGGAGAGGCTGAAGGGATGGATTCCTCTGCATCAGAATCCTCATAAGCAGAGAGGGGCTGCATATCTTCATATTCAGATGTATCAGAATCATCAGACTCCTGTTCAGATAAAACTACTGGGGACAAGTCTCTTTTTCTTTTGGAAGGAGTAGCCTGGCTTCCCCTAATAAGCATTATAAGGTCTTCTGTCATTTTAAGCAATTGAGACTGAGGCAAGGAAGCAGGTGCCTGAGCTTGGGTCATCGTTTTTTTGGGTGTGGTTCGTACCCTGAGCCTTAGAAACTCGGTTGTTTTCGAAAAAACTGAAGACGTGAAAGAAGTCGTCTGAATATGTCGAGTATTGGTACTGCAAAGTACTTCCTCGGAAGCCGGTGCCTGCTCAGCGGCTCCGGACCCATCCAAGGTAGAGACATCTGCAGGAGCCTTAGTCGAAAGAGAGTCAAGCAGCATATCGGACTCGGTACCGGCCTGCGAATCCACAGAAGCGGGCATCAGGGGCTGCAAAAGCACTTCACTGAGGACTGGAGAACTGGCGACTAACTTAACGGAAGCATCGTCGGCAGTTTTGGACCAGTGCAGTCTGTCTCTGTCTTTATCCTTATGTTTTTTCGGAAGATCGGTAGTCGGACGGCTTACTGAAGCCATATCAGAATTCGAGGACTGAGAGCGAAAAATATCTAGCTATAATAAGGGCCCGACGACTTATAATTCTGGCGCTGAACAAAGCACAAAAGCGACAGTGGAGTACGTCATGGTCTGCAAGAATGAAAGTCTCTGTGTGGTATTTGCTTTCCACAGACGAGACAATTGTTAACTTTTTCTGACATCGGTTAGAGCAAGAAAAAATGATCCCCAACGGGGTACTTAGCTTTAGACAACTTCAACTTCAATTCAGAAACGAAAACTCAGGTAGTGGCCAACCGGCACTAATGCGAATTGCTTCTGCTTCAGGCTCCTCGGCAAGAAAGACTAATGTAATGGTGTCCGCTGCCTGTTTTTATACCACTGATGACCTGACGTCAGTCCTGGAGTGACGGCAACCGACGCAGAAATACTAAGCCTCTGGTATTCGGGCTGACTGAGGGCTACCCCTGGCAGGACAATCCATACGTGATGACTGCAACAGTGAAACATGAAGAACATCCATATAACAAAGGTTTAGTGCCAAAGCAAGCCCATGGCTTCATGTTGGGTTTGAAACCACTAAGCCACTACAAGTCCAAAATGAGACCTATTATTATCCTTCCATTCTACGATTCAAACAGTGCCTAAGCAGAAAGCTCTCTCTGTAAATGTGGCCATGTGTTTGTAATTTGACCTTAATCACCATGTTGGGGGGTTTCCTAGCTGAAATAATAACGCTCTATAGGGAAAACTCAACACTAATCTGTCCACAGGCTTTTGTTGTTCCAGTAGCAGACACAAGCACAGTATATGCTGGAGGTCTTGGACTTAATTCCCAAATTAGAGCTAATACTATCATTTCACTTCTATGCCACTAACTCTGAACACATTTAAATGTATATCTGAAGTAGTTTACTTCATTTGCTCTTCAACCTGTGGGTCTCAGTTCCGACACGGCTGCATTTTCAAGCTATGGATCCGAACTCCAAGCTCCTCCTCTTACCCATAATGCCCCCTGTCTCCCTTCTCACTTCAGATCTCGTTTGCCGCCAGTGTTGGTACAAGCGTGGTTCTGAGCTCCAGTTTAGTGGGTCACTTAAGTGCGTGAAATTTATATCTTTATATCCTATTTTCTACTTTATATCTTTACTTTCCTCACTGTATCTGCGTCAGACATTAAAAAAAAAAAAAGCTTTTTTTCTTCTTTACTTTATTTTTCTCTATACAGCCCATGTGTGTGTGTGTGTCTGGGCCTGGTACGGGGATGGCAGAAGCATCTAAATCAGGCTTCAGAAAATGCACAGAGTGTGGTCATAAGCTCTCTCCAGCAGATGGCCACACACTGTGCATGGTATGCCTGGGTGCAGACCACCTCAAGTCCCCCTGTCCTATTTGCACTGGGTTAAACCCCAGAGAATTTAAGGACAAGCAGGACAAGCTTATCCTTAAAGGTCTGCTTCCCTCTTAAGGGACAAAAGTTCTTTCTTCCCCCACTGGGAGACAAGTGGCTGCACCATCTTCTTCCTCTTCCCCAGCCTCTGGAACTCATACTCTTGCCAAGAGGTCCAGGGAAGGGGACAAGTCCAAAAAAGACCGGTCTCCCAAGTGGTCGGGACAGCCACTGAAAGCGAGGCCACCTACTAGTTTGGGTCTCCTTGGCTACGTTCACCTAGATTTTCCCCCGAGCCCAAGGAAACCGACAGCCAGTCTCCTGCTAGTTTTTCCCCTCCACCGGCTTTCCCGATCAGTTTTGGCGGTGTCATACCACTCCACCTGGAGTCTCAGTGAAGCGGAAATGGACAAGATGATGCGAAGGTTTACCTGCACACAGATCTACAAGGGAGTCTTGCTGGCACCCTCTCCTCTCTGGAGGGGGGTCCTTGCAACCTTTTATCTGACCAATAACTCCTTCTCCGATCCGACCGGTGTCGGAGTTTTTGGATCCGTGGACCCTCGGGGTTGAGGGGTTGGCACCAATGGTACCATGTACCTCAACGCCAGCTGTCACCTTGAGCTTGTCGGATCAGACCTCTCGGAGACGTAACCTCAGGGTTGGATCTGAGGGGGTGCTCTCTGCTCTGAGCGCTTCAAAGCAGAGCATCCCATTTGGCATCTCGGCTCTGACTCCCAACTGTCGGGTCAGGGATGAACGGCCACCGTCAGTACTTCCCAGGAGGTTCGTTCCCCCTCAGCATTCGACATGGTGGAGAGGGTTCTCACGGCGTTTGAGACCTCTGACCATCTCATTCTCAGACTCCATACAGAGTGCGGTTCTGACCATCTTGCCATCTCAGGGATAGCCCATGGTCAAAATGCCCCAGAAAGTTCCTGCAATGGAACAGAAAGAGTTTGAGAGTCCTCCCCAGAGTGTCCTCATGAGGAGGCCTCTCTCAAACGAACGTGTAAGAGGAGGCACTTGGACTCTCCACTAGAGTCCCTCACCAAAGACACGAACTTGGAAGAAGGGGAAGGTTCACCACAGTCATTCCCCAGAGGATGTCTCGTTTGGAGACATCATGGACCTCCCTCCACCAGAGGAGGAGGTGGTCTGCGCCAAACTGACCTCAGACGAGTCTGTGTTCCTGGAGGCATTCAGCTCAGCCCCATCTACCTCTTGGGTGTCCCTTCCTGCGGATCCATTAGTGGATCTTATAACATCTAAGGCATGGAAGGAGCTGGACACAATGGACCCTATTCCCAAGTGCCCCAACAAAGTTTTGAGTCCCCCATCGGATAGGACGCATTGGAACAAGGGGTCCCCGGTAAATGTGATGATGGTGGCAGCTGTTACCAAGAAGGAGCTCATGCAGGAGCGCTCCATGGTTCATCCCTCTGATCGAGAATCGAGGGCGATGGACCATTTTGGGAAGTGAGTATATGCTTCAGTGACCTTCTTGGTGAGGGCGCTGAACTACATTGGCAAACGTCATTCGACATCAGAGAGATCTTGTGAAAGAAATCACGGAGTCGACCCCAGAGTCCATGTCGGCGAAGGACAAGAAGACATTCCCTGCCCAAATGGCCACTCTGAAAGAGGTTGTCAATACGTCCGTGCGACTGCTCTCTCATGCCACAGAGAGAGAGCCGCAAGTGCGGCCGGGACAGGCATTGCAATCAGGCGTCACACACCTGTCTCCGGTTATGTCAATTTTCGGAGCCCTTCAAGGCGTCTTTCACCAATGCCCTGTATGACTGTTCTTCCCTTTTTGGAAAATCGATAAAGGAGACACTGGTCCAGGATGGGAAGACACTGTCTGCCATCAGGATCTGCTTCTCCTCAAAGATCCTTTTCCAGGAATTAGCAAGGAATGAAGAAGATGTGGATCTGGAAGTCTCAGGTGTTTTCCTAGGACACTCAGGATTCTCCTTCCCCCAGAGGCAGAGGGGGTTACAACAGATGTCGCCCAAGAAGCAGAGGGGGTCTTGGAATTTCGGGTCTAGAGAACCCTTCTCGGAGAAACCCAGGCAGCAGCCCTGAAGGGTTGCCCGACTGTTCATCTCTGGAGGCAGTTGGGGGTCTTCTGTCACTACACCCAAAAGCATGGGAGTCCATTACAACAGATCGTTGGGTGTTGCGAATCATATCCAGAGGATATTTTGCTCCGTTCAAGGAACCTCCCCGTCCGAACAAGCTCCTCCCAGACGTCCAACCCGCACAATGGGAGGAAGCAGCGTTACAAATAAGAAAGCTGCTGAAGAAACGAGTCATCCAACCAGTTCCCAGTTCCCCTAGATCAGTCTGGATTCGACGTTTATTCCAGGTTCTTTTTGGTGCCAAAGAAAACTGAGGACCTCAGACCAATTTTGGATCTGTTCACACTGAGCCTGTCAGCAGCCAAGGCGAAGTTCCTAATGGTCGCTCTTCAATCTATCCTGCCTTTTCTGAAGGCCAAAGACTGGATGTGCTCAATTGATCTCCAGGATGTGTACTGTCACATCAAGATGGACAAGTGCTCCCGGAGGTTTCTTCACTTCTGGCTGGGAGTCAATCGTTATCAGTTCAGAGTCGTTCCCTTTGGTATCACCACAGCCCGCAGAGTGTTTACCAAGGTGATGGCGTTTGTAGCGGCTCACCTGAGGCTTCTGGCTATTCAGGTCTTTCCTTACCTGGATGATTGGCTCTTTGCTACCCCTTCAGAGCATCTACTCTGCCAAACCAGGGATTACTTCATTCGGCTAGTGAACAAACTGTGCATCACCATCAATCTGAACAAAACTTCACTGGCCCTGGTGCAGATCCTAGATTTTATTGGGGCTCGGCTGGACACTATTCAAACAAGGATTTTCCTCACTTCAGACAAGATATGCAATCTAAGATTACATGTGTTGCACATTCTTCATGCACAAGTACCAACAGCCGAAGCAGTCCTAAGGGCACTGGGCTCCATGGTGGCCACGATCAATCTCCTCCCAATGGTTCATCTTCATATGAGAGTTCTTAAGTGGACGCTTGCAGTCCAGTGGTCTCTGTTCGATCTTCCTCTGTCCTTTACTGGGAGAATCTCAAGAGTATACAAGGACTCCCTTTGGTGGTGGACTCAATCCCAGGATCTCCTCAAGGGACGCTTTCACACTGCCTTTCCCAAAACCACTGTGACCACGGACGCCTCCTAGCTAGGGTAGGGGGCATTGCTCGAGAAGGACAGTCCAAGGCACTTGGGCCCCATCCAAGACCAGTTTGCATATCAACGTACTACAGATGAGAGCAGTTCTTCTGGCATTGCAGCCATTTCATGCTCATCTTCCTCTAGGGGACAACTGCTATTCAGACCGACAATATGTCAATGGTCTGGTACATCAACAAACAAGGGGGGAACCAGATCTTATCCCCTCCGTCGAGAAGCCATGAGAGTGGGACAATGGGCGATCTCTACCGGCCGCTTTCTAGTAGCAACGCACATTCTGGGGCAGTCCAACATTCTAGAGGACAGGCTCAGCAGATTTATCCTGATGCCTTAGAGTGGTTTCTGAATCCTTCCGTAGCAGAACAGATCTTTCTAAGGTGGGTTCGTCCTTGCTGCGATCTCTTCACATCTCCTTCCAATAAGAAATGCAGCAAGTTTTTCGCTCTAAACCCCCCACCCCGCAGGGAGAAGCCCAAGAGACGCACTGGTTCATGTTTGGCCTCACGGTATCCTTTATGCTTCTCCTCTGCTTCCTCTCACATCAAAGTTACTTCAGAAAGCTTGAAGGCTGGGGAGCTCTGTGATCCTCATTGCCCCATTCTGGCCTCACCAGGTTTGGTTTCCCATACTGTGTCTCATCTGGTAGTTCCTCCATGGATGTTGGATCCAGTTCCAAATCTTCTTTTTCATCCTTCAGGGATCCCTCACCCAGATCTGGACAATCTGAAGCTCACGGCTTGGCTGCTCCGGTTCCCATGATCATTAGGACTCCCGGATTGTCATCTCTTTTAAGTCCATTTTGGTAGCCGCTCACAAATCTTCTACCAGAAAGGTGTAGCATAGTAAATGGAAAAGTTTCTTCATATGGGCCACTCAGCAGACCTTGGATCTCTTTACTGCACCTCTTTCGGCAGTCTCAGATTTTCTGGTGAGTATTTTTCATAAGGGTGCCAGTTCCTCTACAGCTGAAGTCCAACTGGCAGCTATTTCTAATTTCCATGTGGGGGTGAAAAAGAAATTATGTCTTACCATAACGTTCCACCTGTGTTGTGGATCTTCATTCATTCATTACTGTTAGGACTTTGGTTCCATCCTGAGAACTGACATGGTCGTTACCAAGCTCGCGCCAGCCAAAACTTCTCAGCTAAGCCCTACCCACAATGCCCCTCTCATAGCCTCTTCAGATCAAGTTTGCCTACCCTTATACCATAAGGATGTTAATAATAATAGAAGGAGGCTCTGTCTGAGCAGATACCCTAAGCAATAAGGTAATCCAAAGTCCTTCAGGGATCCCTCACCCAGATCTGGACAATCTGAAGCTCACGGCTTGGCTGCTCCGGTTCCCATGATCATTAGGACTCCCGGATTGTCATCTCTTTTAAGTCCATTTTGGTAGCCGCTCACAAATCTTCTACCAGAAAGGTGTAGCATAGTAAATGGAAAAGTTTCTTCATATGGGCCACTCAGCAGACCTTGGATCTCTTTACTGCACCTCTTTCGGCAGTCTCAGATTTTCTGGTGAGTATTTTTCATAAGGGTGCCAGTTCCTCTACAGCTGAAGTCCAACTGGCAGCTATTTCTAATTTCCATGTGGGGGTGAAAAAGAAATTATGTCTTACCATAACGTTCCACCTGTGTTGTGGATCTTCATTCATTCATTACTGTTAGGACTTTGGTTCCATCCTGAGAACTGACATGGTCGTTACCAAGCTCGCGCCAGCCAAAACTTCTCAGCTAAGCCCTACCCACAATGCCCCTCTCATAGCCTCTTCAGATCAAGTTTGCCTACCCTTATACCATAAGGATGTTAATAATAATAGAAGGAGGCTCTGTCTGAGCAGATACCCTAAGCAATAAGGTAATCCAAAGTCCACCAGGAGTCTAGGCATGGGGAAGGAGGGCGGGAATTAATGAATGAATGAAGATGTACAACACAGATAGAACGTTATGGTAAGACATAACTTCTTTATCTGATGTTGTAAATCTTCATTCATTCCTTATTATAAGGACAGAGTCCCCAGCTACTTCTAGTCCTGGGTGGCCCTAAGGAAGGATATTCCTGAGCACCATAGAACCAAAGGATGCTCTTCCCCTGGGGGCCAAATCCAATTTGTAATGAGTGATAAAGGTATTTGGACATGCACATGTGGCTGCTGCACAGATATCGCCCATAGAGGCTCTGGAATGAAAAGCCACTGAGGTTGCTATCGATCTAGTTGAATGAGCCTTTACTTTAGAAGGCAAGAACATTTTGTTTTGTTGGTAAATGAAAATAATAGCATTTCTGAGCCAAGAAGATAAGGTCATTTTGGACACAGGCTTACCCAGCCTGGGTCCTGCAAATGCTACAAACAATTGATCTATCTTCCTAAGAGACTTTGTTCTGTCCAAGTAAAAATGAAGTTGCCTATGAACATCAAGGGTATGTAGAAGGTACTCCCCTTTATTTTAATGATGGGGAAAGAAAACGGGTAGATTGGTTGATGGAAAAAACAAAAATAACCTTGGGCAAAAAGGAGGGATTAGTACGGAGAGAAATTCAATCCTTGTGGAAAATCTCTTGACACTCAAGGCCTGCAACTCAGAAACTCTTCTTGCTGAGGTAAGGGCTATTAGGAGTAGGGTTTTCCAGGACAAAAATTTCATATTGCATGAATCAGAAGGCTCGAAAAGAGGACTTGTTAATGACTAAAGCACCAACATCAAGTCCCAAGGTTCTGTAGGGGGCCTGACAGGAGGTTTAATATGCAATACTCCTTTCATAAGGGTTTTGCACACTCGGTGTGACATAACTGATGAATTGTCGATTCCATTGTGAAAATTTCCCGACAGCTGCTAGATGCACTGTAATAGTCAATGCTGAAGCTCCAGCATGTAACAGGGTAGTGAGATATTCTAGGATCCTTTGAATAGGCATAGAGAAAGGATCCATGTTTTGTTCTTTGGCCCATATTGAGAACCTAGTCCACTTACTGAAATAAGAAGTTATGTACTCACCATAATGTTCCATGTGAGTTGTTCCATCTCGCCTTCATTCTTCACTGATGGGTTCGGAGCTGATCCCTCGGCTCAGACACGGCCGTTAGCAAGCTCAAGGTTTTCCAGTTGCTCGAGACCCAGCCCCTTATCCCATAATGCACTGCAGGAATTACCTCAGATCTTGTTTACTGCGTATACCATATCCTTGTAAAAGGACTACTCTCCTAAGAGAGGGATAAAGGAAGGAACTGAATTACCAATGTCTAGGTCAACTGTCAGCCAGATGGGGGATGGAGGGAGGGATGTGAGAATGAAGCAGAGATGGAACAACTCACATGGAACGTTATGGTGGGTACATAACTTCTTAATGTGAAGTTGTTCAATCTCACCGTTCATTCTTCACTGATGAGTAGCGTCCCTAGCACCTTTAATCTTGGGTGGCCCACGGGAGTATATTCTTCAGGACCATAGAACCAAAGGAAGCCCTGTCCCTGAAGGCCTTATCCACCTTGTAATGAGTGATAAAGGTATGAGGCTTAGACCAAGTGGATGCAGCACAGATGTTGTCAATGGGCAACTTGGCTTGAAATGCAGAGGATGTAGAAACTGCTCTGGTTGAATGAGCTTTAATTCTGTGTAGTAAGGGCATATTAGCTGCTGAATACACACAGGTGATACAATCAGATAGCCACTTAGAAAGGGTTGTTTTAGCCACCGGTCTACCTTTCATGGCTTCAGAAAGGGAAACAATAGTTGGTCTGATTTTTTAAAATCTTTTGTCCTATCCAAATAATTTCTGAGCTGTCTATGAACGTCTAGTTTGTGCAGCATATACTCTAGCTTGTTGGAGTGGTTGGGGAAGAAAGAAGACTGGCAATTCAATGACTTGATTGATATTAGACTCAGAATAAACTTTAGGTAAAAAGGAAGGATTTGTCCTGAGAGATACTCTATCAGCATGAAAAATCATATAAGGAGGTGTGATAGACAAGGCTTGAAGCTCTGACACTGAGGGCATAAGTAATGGCCACTAGAAAAATGGTTTTCCACGACAAATATTTGAGATCACAAGATGATGCAGGTTCAAAAGGGGGAAGAATTATGCGAGATAGCATGAAATTCCAATTCCAGGGGGAATAAGGAGTTTTTATTGGAGGCCTCATGTAAAAGGTCCCTTTAAGAAAAGCCTTGGACAACTTGTGGGCCATAACATTTAGTCCTTCTACTCCAAGATGGAAATTAGATATGGAAGCTAACTGGACCCGAATTGTAGTTGCTGCCACTCCTTCATTAAAGTTAACAGTTAAGAATTCCAATATAGATGTCAAGGGAGTGTGAAAAGGATCAATGTTCTGTTTGGAAGCCCAAATGGAAAATCTTTTCCACTTACTACGATATAATCTCCTGGTGGAAGGTTTGTGAGAAGACAAAAGGATTTGCCTCATGTCATAAGAAAGTTGTGAAGCCTGGCTATGTGGGGAACTGGAGCAACCAAACTGTCAGCTTCAGGGACTGCAATAAAGGGTGGAGATCCCCTGACGAATGTGTCAGAAGGTCCGGAACTGGATCCAGAATCCATGGATCCTCCAAGAGATGATGATAAAGAAATGGGAATTAAATCTGCCGAGACCAGTGGGGGGCTATAAGAATGATGGTCCTTCCCAGCGACTTTGCTTTCTGTAAAAATCTTGGTATTAGCGGGATTGGAGGAAATGCATATAGGAGACCCAGGGGGCAATCGTGTACGAGTGCGTCTCTCAGGGGTTGTCCCGGAGGGGGAATCAGGGCAAAGTAGCTTCTGCATTTGGTGTTGATGTGACTGGCAAAAAGGTTGCAGCAAGGCTGTCCCCATTTGCGGAAAATCCTGTCCGAAATGACCTGATTGCGGGACCACTCGTGTGGCAACAAAATTGCCCTGCTCAGTTTGCTATCATGTTGGATCTCCCCGGGATGTGCTTTGCCAACAGAAAGTACTGGCATGACACAGCCCACTGCCAAACTCTGAGGGGTTCTCGGCAAAGAGGGTAAGACCTGGTCCCGCCCTGTCTGTTCAAATACCAGACCCCTGACATGCTGTCTGTCTGAATTGCAATTGTCCCTAGAGGAAGAGAGTCCTGAAAGTACTGCTCTCATCTCTAGAACACTGGTATGCAGATGTGATTGATCCGTCCATGTGCCTTGGGCAGTCTTTCCCTGAAAATGCCCCCCCCAACCCTATCAGGGAAGCATCTGTGGTCACAGTGGCTATCGGCGGGGGTAGTACAAATGGACGTCCTACTGTGACATGAAACAATGTCAATCACCACTGAAGGTCACTCTTGCAAAAATAAGTTATCACAATCATATGCTTCACTGAAAGTTCCTGATAAGACCATTGAGTGAACAGTAGCCATTGAAGAATCCGCATATGCATCCTTGCTAATGGTATGGCTAAGATTGCTGCTACCATCAGACCCAGTACTTTTAAGACCTGTGCTGCTGGAGCTCTGTCTTTTGAAACCAGTGAGCTGACATGCTGGCGAAGAAGTGATACTCTCTCGAAAGGAAGATGCAGAGTGGTGGTTGAAGTGTCTAACTCTGCCCCGATAAAGACGACATGCTGCGATGGCGACAAGGCAGACTTTTCTACGTTGACAGTAATGCCTAAGTGGTTGCAGTGTGTCAAAGTGGATTCTCTTGCCTGAATCAGTTGATGCCTGGTAGTGGAGGTAAGGAGCCAATCGTCCAGGTACGGAAACACTTGGAATCTTAAACGCCTCAAGTGAGCCATAATCACTGCCATACATTTGGTGAACGCACTGGGGGCTGTAGTGAGACCAAAGGGCAGGGCTCAGAATTGATAGTAATTGGCTCCCAGCCAGAAATGCAGATAATCTCTGGATGGCCTGGCCATCTTTATGTGGTAGTACGCATCCTTGAGATCGATTGAGCACATCCAATTGTCTTTCCCTAAAAAGGGAAGTATGGACTGAAGCGTGACCATCCGGAACTTCTCTTTCTTGACAAATTGGTTGAGTCTGCTGAGGTCCAAAATTGGTCTCCAGTCCCCTGTTTTCTTTGGAACCAAAAAGAATCTTGAGTAAGTTCCAAATCCTGTTTGGTCTGCTGGGGCTGGCTGGATGACTTTTTTCTAGCAACTTGTGGACCTCTATAGTTGCTTGTTCCCTATGACTGGGTGGAATGACCGGGACTCTCCTGATGTAAGTGGGAGGAGAGGAGAATGGTATGAAGTACCCTCTGGAAATGATAATTTGTACCTATCTGTCTTTTGTTATGTCCAGCCATGCTTCTGGGTAGAAAGAAAAGTGACCCCCGACTGCCTCCAGAGCAGGACAGTCGGGCCTCCTCTCAGGAGCGCTGGTAGGGCTGACCAGAGAAATGATCTCTGTCACCCTGCTGTTGTGGACCCCCTCTGCCGCAAGGGTGGCGTCTTCCATTATAACCCCCTCCTCTGCCCCTAGAGGGGGTTTCACCATGTGTGTCCTGAAAGGCTCCTTGGGCTTTTTGAAACCACATCTTCCCTCCCCTTTGGCACTTGGGTGGAAAAATGGACTCCTACAACAGACAGAGTCTTTCCCTCTTGCTCACACCTGGTCAATGTTTCCTTTACGTTAGGCCCAAAGAAAAATGAGCCGTCAAACGGGGTATTCACAAATGAAGACTTGAAAGGCTCCGCGAAGGAACAGAGGCACATCCAGGAGCGTCTATGAAGGGCAACTCCTGTACCTGCCTCCCTACTCATGCCATCAGCTGCATACGATATGAGACGCATGGATGAGTTTACAATTGAATTTAGGGTAGCAAGCTGGGTGGCAACTTTGTCGGAAGCACCTGCAGCTACCGTACCCTGAAGAGTATCATCTAACTCCTTAAGGAGATCTCTCTGCAGTCTGGTAAAATGGGTCAAACAGTTCAGTGATCTAAGTGCGAAAGATGATGAACTAAACATGCATTTCCCATAAATATCCATAATCCTATACTCTCTGTTAGGAGGATGGATAGACGAGGATGTCTCAGACATTTCCTTTTTGGTGGCTGCCACCACCACCATGGCATCAACAGGGACTCCTTTGGTCAAAAAGGACTTATCTACTGGGGCAGAAATTAACTTGTTAGGCCTAGGGACAGGTTCCATAGATTCCGGTGACTCCCACGCCCTACAAAAGACCAGGTCCATAAGCTCATCATAGTGCAAAGACACCCAAGAGGTGGAAGGTTGAGAACAGAAAGCCTTCAGGAGAACTGACTCATCCTCAGTAGGGTTTTTAGAATGCCAATCACCCCTCTGCCTAAGGATCTCAAGTATCTCTGCAAAGGAGATATCCTCAGATGGGGATCGGGGGGACCCTTCTGACTCATCTAAGTCAGTGTCAGATGTCAAAGACTCCTGTGGGGAGTCCAGGTGCCTCCTCTTGCACAAACACTTTCTGGGAACCTCCTGAGCGGGAACGACTGGGGAAGTCTCAGAAGAGCAGGGAGTGCCCAGTGGGGCTACCTGAGGCTCAGGGTCTCTACGCTTGGAGCCGATGAAAACAGAAGTGGACATAGGTGCCTTAGGAGAAGAAGAAACCAATCCTGATGTCGAGGAAGTCTTAGGAGACAATACTCGCCTCATGGCTTTCAAAGGTATCACGGCTCCGATGGGAAGAAGTCGAAGGACCCGAAGGAACCTCAAGCCCCTCCCGCACCGAGGCCGTGGGCTCCGAGCCCGAGGTAGGAACCGCGCTCATCCAAGCCGAAGCCCCGAGAGGAAGAGTCGGTGCAACTACCCTTCCCATACCCGACAGGAGAATGTCGGCTCCTAGAGTCCCCGGTAGGCGCCGAGGATGTCCGAGCAGATGAAACAGACAACACTGGGGCAGGTGTCTGTTCCAAGGGCTCTTCGATTATCAGGTCAGCCTCCAACGGCTCCAAAAGCCCAGTACGACTCTGAGGAGGAGCAGTCAATTCCGGGGTAATGGTCTTCGGTTCCGATGCTAGGGTCGGAGCTGACAGCAATTTAGCTAGGCCTGGTGCCCTTAACAGCCTCTGTACCAGTCGGTCCATGTCCAGATCAGAAAGACTAACAGAGGACCTAGACGGTGCAGATTGGAGAACAGGAGACGATGGCAACTCTGACCTCGGCTCCAGAACAGTGGACCTGATCCGAGTAGAAGGGACACTCAGCTCAGCTCCGAGAACTGTGGAGCCGATAACCCAACATCCTCACTTTTCTTAGATTTTTTTGTGGCTTTTGAGTCTCCTGAGGACTGGGAAGAACGAGAGGACTTACTGGCCCCATCTTGGTCACTCAACGCCTCGACAAAAGGGTGTTTTAGTAAACCCCTGTCCACCAATTTCCTCTTCCTTTCTAATGTAACCCTGGAGAAAAGGAGTGACATATGCTGCATGACTCTTGCAAGTGAAGACCTCCTAGACAGTATACACATTGCACATGAGTATCAGTAATGGACATCTTTTGTCCGCAGTCTGGGCATTTTTTGAACCCAGACTTAGGATGCTTTTGTTTTTCCTCAAACATGTCCAATAACCAAAAAGTACAGTTGTGTACACTTACCATAAATGTAGATGTTCGAGTGTATTCACTGTTGCAGTCATTACATTTGGGTAATCTGCCTGCAGGTTGCCCTCAGTCGGCCTGAATATCAAAGTCTTGGGTCCTGCGTCGGTTGCTGTCTCCTCTTCCATGACGTCAGGTCGTCAGGGGTATAAAACATCCAGCCGGCGCCATTTTATTCAGTTTTTCTTGCCCCAGATGTCAGGTGTCCCCCAAATGGGGAGCGAAAATACGTATATAAAAATAAATATATATATATATATATATATATATATATATATATATATAAATGCACTTTAGCAACATAAACTTTACCTTCATCTAAAAGCAAATACACCACAAAGGCTTTAGAATATAGTGAAGGAAAGAGAGGTTCTAGAAGAAAAAGGGGGATGGCGGGTGGGTAACCCGGACTGCAACAGTAAATACACTTGAACATCTACATTTATGGCAAGTGTACACAACTGTACTATGTTCATTTTTCACTGTTGCAGTCATTACAGTTGGGTAGAATCCCAAAGTTATGGATGGGAGGATGGAACTAAATAGCATTAGGGGCGGCTATAAGGCCCTGTAGAACTGCAGTGGCAAAGCCTGCCCTGGCCTTAGAAGAAGAAAGGCAAATGATAATGCTTTGTAAAAGTATGAACAGAGCTCCAAGTAGCAGCTTCTAAAATGTCTTTGGCTGGAACTCCTCTGAGAAAGGCTGCTGAGGTAGAGGCAGCCCTGGTGGAATGTGACCCAATTCCCTTGGGCACTGGTTTATCATGATGGAAGTAGCAGAAGTGAATGCAGTGGCTTAACCGCTTAGAAATAGTCTGCTTTGATATAGCCTTTCCCTCTGATCCTGCAGCAAATGCCACCAGTAATTGCTCAGTTTTTCTTAGAGATTTGTGTAGAATCTTAGTTGTTTGTGTATGTCCAATGAATGCAGAATCCGCTCCCCCTTGTTCTGCGGATTTGGGTAAAATGTTGGCAGGTGAATAGTTTGGTTAAGAGCCGCACTGGATACCACCTTAGGCATAAATGAAGGACTGATCCTGAGGGACACTCTGTCTGGGTAAAATGTAATAAAAGGCTCCACAGCCATGAGAGCCTGTAGTTCTGAAACCCTTCTTGCTAAAGTGATTGCCAAAAGGAAGCTGTTTTCCAAGATAAAAACTTTATACCCGCAGTAGCTGCTGGTTCACAAAAGGAGGTAAGGTTGAGTTTTTCCAGCAGAAAACTGAGGTCCCATGCAGGAGTTGGTGATCTTCTGGGAGGCCTTAAATTTTTGTCCCCTCTAAGATACTGTTTTAGCAAAGGATGAGAAAAGATGGGAGGATCCATGTTGTAATGAGCCGAGATGGCAGAGGCATGGATTTTTATTTAAGAAAAAGATAGGCCCTTGTCAAGCATCTCAGTCAAGTATTGTAAAATCTGAGGAATATTTGGTTTTGTTATGTCCGTTCCTTGTGCTTGGTTCCAAGCACATAATCTCTTCCATTTATCAGCATAAGATTTTCTAGTACTAGGCCTTCTGGCTTCCAAAATGACATCCATCACAGATTTACTGAGAGGTGTTGTTTGAATAATTACATGATCAGCCATGCTGCCAGGTTGAAAGCTTGGAGCTGAGTGTGCAGAATTTGATTGCTCTGCTGAGACAGTAGATGAGGTATTTGAAGCAAGTACCAAGGAGGGAGTTGAGACATATTCCTTAGAATTGGGTACCAGTGCTGGCGAGGCCAGTCCGGGGCAATTAGGATCGTTTTTGTTTTTTCCTGTCTGACCTTTAGCAAAACCTTGGGGAGAAGAAGCAGAGGAGGAAAGGTGTAGAATGATAGGTTTTTCCAACTGAAGGATAGGGCATCCACTTTCCATGCTTGTCTGTGATAAGTCCTTGTGCAGAACTTGTCCAGTAGGTGATTGTGGGGAGAGGCAAATAAATCTATGCCTGGGCTTCCCCATTTCTGTGTTATCATGCTTAAGACTTGTGGATCCAGTTTCCACTCGTGAGGGTCCATAATATTTCTGCTTAGGTCGTCTGCCAGAGTTATTCTGTTTTCCTGGCAGGAATTGAGCTTGAAGATGTACTTGGTAAGTCAAGGCTGTGTCTCACAATGCCATGGCTAGTCTGCAAAGGGGAAAGGAATGTGTACCCCCCTGCTTGTTTATGTACCACATAACTGTGGTGTTGTACGTCTATCAGTAGTTGTCCTGGATGAAGTAAGTCCTTGAAGGCTGTCAGGGCATTCTAAACCGCTAGCATCTCTTTCTGGTTGATATGCAGATACATTTGTTTTGGGCTCCATATACCCTGAATGCATCTCCCAGCCAGGTGGGCCCCCACAAGCATAGTCTGATGCGTATGTAGTTGGGGTTTGGGTGGCAAGGGGTAGAGTGAATGACAGAACCCTGTTTTGGTGACATGTCTCTGCCCACCAAAGAAACTCCTGTTGTAGGCAGGGAATGAGAGGAATTATTGTTTCCAGACTGTGACAATGTTGACTCCATAAACTTTTTAGGTACCATTGAAGTTTCCTCATATGCAGTCTTGCATATGGAATTAGTAGAATGCAGGATGCCATGAACCCCAAAGCCTGCAGAACTTGTCTTGCAGACATCTGGGCAGTTGAATTCAAGCTTGTACCCAGGAATGTAATTTTTTGAGAGGGTACCAGTTGTGATTTCTTTTCATTTATCGTGTACCCTAGGCATGTTAGAAGCCTTTTTACAAACACCAGATGTTGAAGAAGAATGTCCTTGTTTTCTGCTTGAATAAGACAGTCCAAGTAAGGATAGATTTGTATGCTTCTCTGTCTGCAAAATGCAACTTACTGGTGCCAGGCACTTTGTAAAGACCCTGGGCACAGTAGATAAGCCAAAGGGCAGTGCAGAGAATTGGTAATGCATAAAACTTGCCTTGAAGTGGATGTATCTTCTGCAAGATTCCCTTATTGGGATATGCAGGTATGCCTCTTTTAAGTCTAGAGTCACTAACCAAGCGTTCTTGCCCAGCATGGGCAGTAGCTGTTGCAAAGTCAGCATTTTGAATTTTGGGATGTCCAAGAACGTATTCAAAATCGAAGTCCAGTATTGGATGCCAGTCATGGTCTTTTCTAGGTACCAGGAACAGTTTTAAATGAAACTCTTGTCCTTTTTCCTGTTCTGGTACTGGCTGAATGGCCCCCATATCCATGACGGACGTCACTTGTTTCAGAGCCTCTGCCCATTGATTTTGTGGCAGATCTGGCCAACCGTTTGGAAATGGCAAAGTATGGAAATGAAATCTGTACCCCTGGAATACTATGTTTAATGCCCACTTGTCCTGGGTAATTAACTGCCAATTTTGAGCATGAAGTGCTAATTTCCCCCCCAGTGGGGCTGCCAAAAGATAAGTGTTTGGTAATGGTAGAGGGAAGTCATTGAGACTGCTTACTGTAGGGGTTGTGCTTTGTTTCCTCCTGATTTGGAGGTAGAGGCACCCCATTTATTTGACCTGTAAGAACCCTGTGATTGGTATCTAGAGCCTTTTGAGTGCCTGGATTTGCCTTGTGAGGCTCTGTTGGACACAGGAAAGGACCAATTTTTAGTAGGCCAGTGCCTACTGAATCTGGGCGGCTGCACTTGTAAAAAATCTTTTACAGTTTGCATAGATTTAGCTTCGTCTTCCACTTTCTTTAAAACCTCTTCTGCCTTATTACCAAACAAAGTATCATGCTGTAAAGGTGCATCCAACAATTTAGCCTTAACATGATGAGGCAGATTTTGCTCCTTGAGCCAGGTATGCCTTCTAATCACAGATCCAGTAACTGCGGCCCTGCAAGAGGCATCCAAGGAATAAAAACCACATTGCCAACTATGCTTTCCAACCTGTTCTGCTGCATGCAATAATCCCTGTAATGCTTTATTTTCCACACAATCATAAATCAACATAATTTTCTGTTTCAATACGCCCATAACATGCTGTTGATATTTAAGCATATGAAACTGGCAGTTTAAGGCCCTAATTGCCAAGGTTGCAGGCGTATAAACCTTATTTCCCCATCTATCCAGCCCCCTGGAATCTCTATCAGAGGGGGTAGGATTTTTTGGCTGTAGAGGCCTTTACACCTTTGGGACCCTGTGAGACAGTTTCAGGATCAGCAGCAGGATTTTTGAATAAGAATTTGTGGGAGTCAGGAACCCTGTAATATCTGTCTGGCTTACTAGGAGCTGGAGGTAGGGAATCAGGAGCCATGCTTGATTCAGAAAATACATCAACAATGTCTAATACAGGAGGTATAGCCAAAGGCCTATGTTGAGGAAGAAGAAGAAAATCCCTAATTTTAAATTTTTGATTCAGAGAAATCCTGACTCTCCCAATGAAAATGGTCCCTTAAAGTATGCAAGGTTTTTCCAAAAGAATAATCCTCAGGAGGAGATGCAGATAGAATGGACTCTTCTGCATCTGAATCCTCATAGGGTGGTATAGAAAATTCCTGTTCAGCAGTGGAATCAGAAGAAATAGAAACCTGATCTGAAGATTCATAATCAGTGTCTTGCCTAGGCCTCTTAGAAAGGGGGGGGGGTGTTGGGAACCCCTGATCAAAGCAAGTCCTCAGACATTTTTGATCATCTGTTTTTTAGGCATAGGGGCCTGAGCATGTGGCTCATGTATCGGATTTTAGACTTAGAAGTTTTTTTGTCTTTGTTTTTGAAGCTGGCGTCGGTTTTATATAGAAATGTTGAGGCCTGAAAACAACCTCAGAAGCCGGTGCCTGCTCAGCGGCTCCGGACCCATCTGAGGGAGAGACATCCGCAGGTACAATACTCTGAGAATCTCGCGGCATACCGGACTCAGCATGGGTCATGGTAGAGGCCTGCGACTCAACAGTAGCAGGTATCAGGGGCTGCAAAAGTGCCTCACTGAGTACCGGTGAACCGGCGACTGGCTTAGGAGAAGTTTCGTCGTCGGTTTTGGACCTTGACGATCTGAGTCTGTCATTTTCTTTGCGTTTTTTGTGAACTCTGGTAGTCAGATTGCTATCCGATGACATTTCAGGGTAATTAAATCTGGATCCAAAATATTTTGAAGCAAAAATATACCGATGCTTAATAGGGCGTTGGTTAAATATAGCACAAAACCGACAGCAAGGCACGTTATGATCTGGGCCTAGGCAAGGAATACAATACAAATGAAAATCCTTATGAGGTATTTGCTTCCCACAAGTAATGCAATTATTAACTTTTACTGACATCGGTAAGGAACAAGAAAAAGTTTCCCCAACGGGGTACTTAGCTTTAATTGAAGACTTCGGTTCTAAAACTCGAATGTGAAAATTTCATGAGTCGGCCGACCGGCTCTTGCGAACTGCTTCTGCTTCAGCCACTGCACGGCAAGAAAGACTGAATAAAATGGCGTCAGCTGCATGTTTTATACCCCTGACGACCTGACGTCATGGAAGAGGAGACAGCAACCGACACAGGACCCAAGACTTTGATATTCAGGCCGACTGAGGGCAACCTGCCAGCAAATTACCCAAATGTAATGACTGCAACAGTGAAACACGAGCATCCACTATCCACAATAATAAAGCCAAAGGCTAGCTAGTAGTGATAGGAACACAACCACCAATAAACACTGAAACAATGGCCCAAAAGAAAAGGGAGCCAAAATTAGCTAACTAGTATTAAGCATTCAAACTAACACTAAAACTCTAATCCAACTACCAATGCACAGTACTACTAGAAGTAGGCCAACACGAGGCCAGTATGAAAAAACACACCAAATATAGCATTAACAGGGAAGGGGGGCTATATAATCTAATAGAAGAAAAGACAAAAAAATTGAGATTTTTTTGAATAATCTATGAAGATTTAGGCTCGAGCAAGCTGGAACCACCGAGATCAGTGCTGCGGCAAACTAGATCTGAGGTAATTCCAGCAGTGCATTATGGGATAAGGGGCTGGGTCTTGAGCAACTGGAAAACCTTGAGCTTGCTAACGGCCGTGTCGGAACCGAGGGATCGGCTCCGAACCCATCAGTGAAGAATGAACGGTGAGATTGAACAACTTCACATCTTTTTTTCCACAATCTCATCTCTATTCACTTCATCTTAATCTGGTACAAGGATTTTGCAGCAGGAAAGTTGATCCCATTTCTGCCCTCCTAATTTACATTCTTTGCATGAGCTGAATTACAATCTTATTAACTTCTGCAGTGACAAACTTGAAATAAACTTCATTCTCAAGATTCCACAGAATTTGTATATCAAGTTCACAACAAATATAAATGAAGCCTAACTTAATCATACTTTTCCTCATGCTTTTATAACTTTTCATTTCTATTCACTCTTCTCTATCCTTCATACTAAGCTAGTACACAGCTACATAAATTTCACTATCTAATGAGGCAGTAATTCTTAGCTAAAAGCAAACTTTTTAAAATCCTTTTCACACAGCTTGCCAATGTTATCTAAGAAATATTATTCTAGTTCAACTAATTTCAACTTACTTTAGCAAAACTGCACTACTATACAATGAAGAAATAAAATACTTGATACATTAAACACCCTATCTTGAATATTTGCTACACCACATCTCCTTTCCCTGATGTTAGTAGTGTCAGTAACCTAATAAAACAACAAAATTCCTCAGGTACTGGTAATTATACAGTTTAATTTTGAGCCCCACTATGGTCAGACCTGCAATGTGCCACTCCTTGTATCACTACAAAACAGCTTACAACTAGGGCTAGAATATCCACCGTACTACATGGAGGCTATACTAAAGCCCAGAAAACAGTGCTTAGTTCTTCTTGGCTTTGCGGTTTTAAGCTAAGCACTGCTGGTGACTTCAACTCTAACCCTCCAATCAATGGTATACGTAACAGCCCTTCACAAGTTAATACCTCCACAACAAACTGAACATAGATCACCTTAAGCATAGCATAACAGCTACAGTTCAAAGCTTATTCACTGCAAACTACCTTGACAAACAACAACAGTTAATTTACCTCAGCACATGAACACAACACAATTTTCTCACACTAAAACAATGCATTAGCCTATTCTATCTTAAGTCCACGTTATCAAAACAGCTGGGATAGCCTTGAAGTCTGAATCCTGCAACATATATAGAACATTCTAAGTATCTAAGAAATTTACTTTAAGTTAAACTACTTGCCATTAAATATTAACAAACATATTTCTACTTACTCTGGAACAAGAGATCAGGAAGATGCACAGAAGGTAAAACAATACTTTTTAATAACAGGTAATGAAAAGCATACAATTTCTCTTGTTTGACAAAGCTTTTGCCAAATAAAAAAATCCTCTATTTGGCTCCTAACCCAAATGCAATTATCAGCATAATTAAACTCAGAATTGCAGTAACTTACACACCCCCTGTGATGATATGGGCAAGTGCCAGCATAGCCAGCTGGAGTTTTGAAAAAAAATATTATATCCTCTGAGCATCAAATTGATTTATACAAGATGCTTGTATTACAATGTATTAGAACTGTACGTCATTTGTATACCAAATTGATCTGTACAGATGTTTGTGCTGAAAATGCATTGGTATGGTTTGCTTATGCTAAAGTGTATCAACAGTGCACCCTGCTGAAATGAAAAGAAATGTATATGTATTAACTGGAACAACAAAGGTTAACGTTAATAAAAATAAGGGAAATGTAAATAAACTGTTAAACCATTAAAATGGCACCCCACAGTGTTGAATAGGACCGGAGATGCTGGGTCTGGGAAAGAGTCTTTGTCCATTAGCTCAGTGAAAACAGGGGAGGCCCCAGGCACTGCAGTGGATGTGTATTGTGGCCATCTGTGCTAAATTCCTTTCTCAGCTTCAAAGGGGAATACTGTGAGAACCTAGAGTCAGGTGACCAGAAGAGGTAATTCGGCCAGCCCTCTTGGAAATTATATTTTAGATATTAAAAAGAGAAATCTCAGAGTACAGAGTATTCTGTTTGGTAAGCCTGACTAGAAAGACTCTCACCCACAGCATCTTGCCTAGCAGTAGTAAGTAACTTAACTGAGGTACAATAACATACTCTTAGATTCAGTCAGGAATATAGTGAAGCTTAGTTTAGAGAGTGCTTTTCTTTATTTGTATGAGTCTGTCCATCAGTGTCAACTTCAGTATTTTCTGTGATTTGAACTATGTAGTTTACTGTAAAGATATATTCAATATTTTCATGTTCTGTATTTATTATTAAATATATTTAAAACTTTTATTGTGTCTGGTCCTTGAAGAAAGTATCTAACCTTTGAGAGTACTTATATTTATATGGTGGCACTGTGAAGGCCTAGCCGTCTTGGTGAACTACTACCATTTCTATTAGTATTATTACACAGTAAAATTAGATACCCTTTGCAAGAGCCTTATATTAACCGATTAGTGGCAGTGAATCTGCCTTATGTTCTGGGCAGAGTTAGTAGAGTGGGAAATCTATGCCAGCCTTTCCCAGGTGTGTGTGTGTCTGTGAGAAAATTAAATCTTAAAGAGCGTGTGTGTCAGCTACTTGGGGCAGGGACATGAAGCACTAGGTTTAGAGAGAGGATGCTGGAGGGCTTGGCTTGGACACTTGGCTACGGACCTAACCCTAAAGCTGTACCCGGGAGGAGTCTTATTGGAGACCTGGAGGGAGACAGATATAGAGACACATAGTCCCTGGGCTTAGTGTGTTCCCTGTGTGCTCTTAAGGGAAATTGCAATTGATGCAGAGAGTTCTGCATCTGGAAATACTGTGTGTATCCATTTGTACTCAAAGTGAACGTCCCTCTCCAGTGTCAATGGTGAGGATTCAGGCTCCTTGATTACTGGCCCAGTGTGGGGGATTATATATATTGGAAGCAGTGGTAGGCATCACACCTGCATTCACCTTGCCCTAGCTTATTAAATGTCATTAATGTAATTCCAAAACTAACACCCAGTTGAAACCTCATCAAAATAGAAGATTTCATACACATTCTAGACCCTAAAAAAATGTAGATACACAAGTTTAATGTTATTTTCACATAACTGGCTGACTCATTTAATACCCATCCAAACTTTAACTTGTCTGGCCAAAACCAGGCATCCATTCTTTGCACTTCTCATAACTAATACTCCTAAAAGATTTTCACAAACCAATTGATAGCCCAATACTCTGACTACCCACTTGGCAATAAGCAACCTTATCTCATTTAAAACCACTAGACTGCCACCAAAAATAATTTCAAGTAGACACTTCCTTGAGACAAAATGATCAGAGTTCCTTGTAGAACTACAGGGTATGAACGAAAACAAGCCCATTAGGTGCTATAATCTCTTCACTTTATAGTCAGATGTAGTAGTCAAGAAATCACTTACAATCACCATTAAAATGATTCAAGGTAGGAGTTCTCCTTGCAGAAATACAAACTTAACAGCTCTATTTAAACAAAGGAACAAAGACAGGAATAAATGCAGACATTATAAAATTTATAACCCTACATCAAAAACGTAAACTAGAAACAAAGGAGGCAAACTCAACCGACCTCTGAACAAAACAAGAAACTAGGACTTCATATCCAAAGAGGTTGTATTAGGTCATTAGAGATGTGGCCTGCTTTGGCAATTCTACCTCATGCGAAGCATCTAACTGCATCAACCAGTCACTTTTGGTGAAATTTATGAACTTCATTACAAGCCCACATGTCCACACTGAATTTACTCCTCTACTGGCAAGTACTCTTAGTGAAACCATTCTAAGGCCAGCATTCTACTTTAAATCAATCTCACCAGATAAAGTTACAGAACAGCTTCTTTAAGCATGCAAGAAAAACATCTTACCCTAATCTTAAACCACTGCACTCTCACTTCTTTCACATGGCTGCATTCATCTGTACTTCCTCACTCATATCTACAATCTAGCCTTTATACCAGTTATAGTACCACAACAATTAAAACAGATCCTCATTATTCCTGTACTGAAGACTTCTACCTCACAAAATCCACATAATTTTGATGCTCTCTCCATCATCAATCTATGTACATTAACAAAAGTACCACAATAATCCTACACTCTTAAATACTGAAATACAAATAAACATGGCCTGCTCACTGACTCCCAATGCGGATTCAGAGCAGGCCATACCCACCTTTATAGCAAACTACACTGGTAACTGATGAAATATATTCAGATATGGAAAAATACAGTGTTACAGGTAGTATTTTTCATCTATCTAAAATGAGCATTTCAAAACATGGATCACAAAATGATCTTACTAAAACTCAAAATAATTAAAATTTAGCACAAATGCACTTGAGTGGCTAAATAACTATTGATCATACAAAACATTTAAAATGGTACACTAATCTGTAACACTACAAAGGGTTCAGTGTTGGGGTCTTTGTCAGCTTCTGTAATTATTATAGTATATGCAGTTCCATCCAGTGTAGATGGCCTTATTCTACACAGAGCTGGTGCTTCTTCCAGTGACAGAGAAGAGCAACTACAATGATTTTGTACCCATTTGTCAGTGGTATACAAGAAACAAACTAACCCTCAACATAACTAAATTAGTCTTCATATTGTTTGGTGCTAACCAAAATGTAAATGATAGCATCCACCTTCAACGTAACTGATCCTTACAAAAATAAAATTTCACAAGTTTACACCTACATAGGTATTAAGGAGTACTGTGGGAATCCTGTCATTCACCCACATACTAACTATAAAAATGACAAAGCCACCATGTAGTTAAAAGTGTGTTACATAAAGGCAAACTATCTTACTGCAAAAAACAAGGTGCACCCTTGCAATTAATGTTCTTATCCCTTGAACTGAACAGGTTCACCTTGTATGCATTAAATTTTCTGACGTTACTGGAGACAAAATATTCAGCAAAACAGTACCTTCAAATAGGAACCATCTTCCAAAAAAATATAACAGAAAAAGGTTATTCTGCATGTAGGAAAAATACTCATCTTAAAGACTCCTTTAAGTACTGCCTTATTGAGATAGTGAATAAGGAGCTACTAAACACTATGCATATCCCCATTTAATCCAGAAATGTATTAACTTAATTCAGTAAACATGTTTGCAAGCAGTTGTTTACCCACAAAAACCTACGTTTAGGTGTGAAACCTTTACAAAATAATGATAAATTTTAAGTAAAAATGGCAACCAATTTTAAATGATAATTTGCTGTCTAATCTAATTTTTCTTTCACCTGGCTCTGTATTATTCATTCTATTACTACCATTATGTTACACTGTTTATGCCTAGTACAGGTAGTGGTAGAAAATGGCCCTTGGGCCATGCAATTACTTGGCAAATCAAAACAACTAAATAAAAAATAAAATCCTCCAGGTAGGAACAATAACAAAACTCAGAATCATAAAGTGATGCAGAGAACTCTCTCAATACAGACCTAAAGAAATGAATAGATATTTTTAATCTAAAAAACATCAATCAGATAAGTCTGGAAGAAAACCGCCCTCATACACAACACCAATTTAATAAAGATAGGGAAATATAGACAAAACGGTAGATGGCTCCTTAAAAATCACCTGTTAGGAACTTCTCTACATAATTTTCTTACACTCCTCACAGTTTTCCAAGTTAGCAAGGTCTTTATATGCATAAAGACAACTAATTAACTATTTAAGGTTGCAGCTTAATCACTCTACCCAGCAACAGACAGGGTCAACTATCACTTAAAGCTTTAATATAGTGCCTTTGTTTGATGGCTCAAGTTGAGAATTGCCCTACCTAAAAATGCCTTTTTAAGTGAATTTAACATTCCATCTCCCATCCATCCCGCTTTTACCTTCCAAAAAGTCCATCTGCCACAACCAAAGTCCTACATGGATTCCATCCCCACAAAAGTCTCCACTTTTGCATTTCACAGGTCTAAACCCCTTCGCTGATGAAGCACTTCAGTATATCCAGGGAAATTTTCTTTCCTACAATTCCTGCTTTTGCCCATTTCTTCCCCTGTCCTAGTTCAAGATACTGTTTCACATCTCGCAACATCAGCATATTCTGATTTCTAGTGAGAAGAGCCCATAGCTCAGGAAATATCTAGTCATTTTCTCCCCCAACTCTCACACACTTTTGGTGGCTTTCCTTTGCATTCCTAACAGTACTCTGATGTACTTCTTTCTGTTAACTTCTGGGAAATGAATCAAGTGTTCAAGTTGTGGCCTGACCAGGAGCCAGTAGCACACTAGCAATACTGATTAGATTCTGGAGTCTATCTCCCTGTTGATACTCTCTAGCCTTCTGTTTAGGTTTTCCATGGACCCTTCCCTTTGCTACTGTTGGTCCAGTCCAGCTGCCATTTTCTTAATGTCACCATCAGTTCCAGTCGATAAACTGACAATTCATACCAGTGCTGTTAAGGTCCAAATGTACTATTTGCTTTTGTTTGAAATGAACAACTGCCACTTTCTTGCTAACACAGATGGCAATAACAATCCTTTTGTTAAACTCTTCATTGCTTCTGATATTGAGTAATCTGCACATAAAACCATAACAAGATACAACAAAATTAACTGCTTGGCTAACTCACAGATGATTTATTTTCCCAGAAGCAGCATTAAGAAAAAAATCCTCCTTAAATGACCGTTAACAGTCAGTATTTGTTTTTGTTTGTTTTAAATCTGATGACTTTGTGATACTTCCTGTAAGTTTAAATCTTATCTCCCTACATTCAACATATTCTCCAGGAATCAAATACTGATTCAGTCAATAAGAAAATCAGCACAGGTTGTAGATTAGAAAGTAACCCCACAGTCCACCTTCTAAGGCTTAAAAAGACAACTCTGTACATCTATGGCCCCTCCAAAAAAAAAAAAAAAAAAAAAAAAAAAAAAAAAAAAAGACAAGAGATGTAGTGAAATCAACTTGGTATATACACTGCTTCATGAAAATGTCAGACAGCAGTGAGCTAGTATGTCAGTTACATAATAACACACCTAGTCTAGAAAAGAAAGCACAACAATACCAGTTCAGATAATTGCTTTTTTGGGTGTCTTGGAGAAAGTCAGTCATTTCCTACTTATCAGCCCACAAAAGTTGCCTTATAATTTCCATAGAGATACTGGACTCAGACCTGATTAATATGCTTAACGTGCACTTTGCAAATAAACTCAATTACACCACGTTTTTGGAAAAGGTTAAATTCTTTTGTGTTTTCAGATTTGTATGACAATGCACCTATAAAATCGTTCTGCTTATGTAATTTCTGTGCAAAAGTATACAGACATAAAACTGAGCGGTCATGCATCGTGCAAAAAGCCTTCCACTAAACATTTTAAAATAAAACAGGCATAACATGGAATGCCTTCACACTAAAATTTCAGAAGGATAAATAAATCACAAGGTCATTTTTGTACCTTCTAGTCCTGCTTCTGGACCGTGAATGCCTTGATCTGTATGACCTACCACGGTCACGTGACCTGCTACGACTGCCGCGCCTCTTCCGAGATTCATAAGAAGACTCACTTGAGGATCGGCGTCTTCGTCTAAAATAAAAAAATAAAATAAAATTTAAAAAAAAAGACAAGTTTACCACTGCGCTTTTGGCAATAATTTATAATTTTGGGAAATTGGCCATAATTTTTTTTCTTCACATAACACTAATTGTATTTTTAATAGCCTATGTACAGTAGAATTCAAATAATTTCTAGTCAGATTCTGTACTACATAGCAATATGTCAGCCTGAAAGAAAGATCAATGTCTGTATAAACTACATAAATTCTACCTCAGAAAATTTGAATGGAGTTTCGAGACAACAAAATTTCTAATTTATGGGAGTACTTTTCAATTCCTCTGCAATTTATTATGAATTGTTACTTCTAATCTTTCTTCTCTCGAAATTCAAAATTTTCATAAGTCTAACTCTTTAGGTGGTAATGTCCAGTTTTAATTCTTACAGCAGAAAAACTTGCAAATGAAATGAAAATGCTAGGAGAGGACTGCAAATTGGAAAACTGGTTGATTGAAACAAAGTAATGGTAGGTGATGTTCAATTGATGAAATGAAGCATGACCAGTAGAAATCAATTTGATCTGTCTGAAGATAGCCCTATCCCTCTATTGCGTCTTCATTAATGACGCCATAAAACAGAAAGCAAAAAAATGTGCCTATCAATAATATACAGGTTCGTAGGAGTTTCAAGGCAATTATAGCTTAATAACAATATACACTTTTGCCAATACCCACCCCTCAGGCTTTACACCTCCTTACTCAAGGAAGGGGAGGCCATTTAGTCCCAAGAAACATTTGAGAGTACCCATTCAGTCATCCAAGTGTTTATATGAAGAAAAATCTAGAATTAAATTGTTTAACCTGCAGAGATAGCGAATTCCAGAGAAGAAGGAGGTACTGGGTGATTAATTTCTCTCTCCATCTCTTTCTCTATCTATTAATGAAGGTTCAAGTGTCTAGTTCTAATATTAGCTGAGCTGTTTGTCTTCGTGAGATGTGAACATCAAGGACTACCGGATCTCGAATTGCATGGTAAGAAAATCACAGACCACCCCTTATGAATTTATAAGGCTCAGAGTACAGGGTCAGGGCTTTCAGTCTCTCCTGACAACTAATATTAAGACCAGAATTTTTTTTCTTTGTTAGGAACCTCTTGGGCTTTTAGAATTTGTTAAGATGTCATACAAGATGCATACTGGATGCAGTGTTATATACCATAATGGGTATGATCAGTGCTGAATTTAGGGAGACATCAACTTTTGATTTAGATTAAATACCTTTGTCTACTAGCTGCGCAAAGTAGAAAGATTTCCTGACAACAGAGGTCACATGATGATCAAACAAGTGGGAAATGTCCCATGTGCCTAGGTCCCTGACTAGCTTTTCATTCTGTAAGGCTGTGTTACCTATACTGTATGTTTTGTAAATTCTGTTTTTTGTAAAAAGCGAGGCTACACTTTTTAGTATTCAGTTTAAGTCCATTTTCTGTATACCAGGTATTAACTAAGGTGCGGCTATCTGAAAGGGTTTTAACAATTATACCCCGTTTGCAGTCATCTGCAAATTTGGTTAACCCGAGGTCCAGGTTATTTTTGAAATGAGATACATGGATGCCAAACAGAAGAGGGCTCAGCACAGACCTCTGGAATACTACATTGGTTACTTTAGCAATACTTAAATAGGCACCTATCACACAAAGTATGTTGTGTTCTGTCTTTCAGCTAACTGACATCTTACCACTTAAGGATGTACAAGGATGATATTTTCCTTATGATTCTGGCATGAGGTATAATATCAAATGCTTTGGCCAGTGGATAATACACTATACGAACAGCTTGACCACTACTGGAAGAAATTAACAAGGTTTATACAGACATGTCCCTTTGACAAAGCCAAACTCTTGTGGATCAAGCTTAATGACATTTTTTATACCATAATTAATTAAACCTGGGATGATATACTCCATAGATTTACAGATTAGACTCATAAGGCTGAAGGGTTAGTGGAAGGACCACCCTTGTGGAGGGGCATCCCCAGAACACTGCCAGGATTAAAGTACCTAGTTTGTGGCTAGGCTTAGGTTAAACAATTTAGGACAGGTTTGGCAAGAGCTGTTTAACACTGTTTAATAAGCACCCAGACATGTTATAAAGATCCATGGTGGAAATGTTTTTGGTTTTAGAGAACATCTTAAGAATATGTTCTTTAGTAATGATAGGGAATAAGGGATCTACGATGAGTGATGTTGGAATGGGTGTTTTCTGGATGAAGTTTGTAGACAACTTGTTTGCTTGCTTGCTAGTACATTTGTGATGCCATTTGGATTGGAGCGGGGGGTTCCATTAAGAAGAAGTTCAGAGTAATGCTGAATGTTATTCCTGACCTTTCTGACACAGATAAAGAAGAATAAGTTATCTATTGCTTCAGAAGCTAATCTCTATTTACTGGCTCTTATATTGCTATTAATTTTCTTGGTATTTTTTTATACTATCTTCATTCTGAGGAGGTTTCTGCCTTAGTGTACAATTTATAACAAGAGAAAAGGTCCTTAAAGTTTATTTATATCAGTTGACCACGGTGGGTGCGTTTTTAAATTTCCCATTGTAACTGGTTCTAAACTATGTATTTGTCTAAGTGAGCATAAAACTCCTTAATGTAACTGATGATCAAGTTTTCAAAGTGCTGAATTTCACATTGTTAAAAATATATGATCGACATTTTAAAAAGAAGAACTGTTTGTGCTAAGATAGCAGTACAGTGTAGATCAGAGAATTTGTTATTTTGCCCACTGTAGTGTGATCTCAGAGTCGGTATACATAATTAGCAGGGGGTGTGGGGTATACAGGGGCTTGCTCCCTGCAAAATCACAGTTTCTATTGTTACTGCATTTTTCAACTTTTCAAAATGTCGATCCTATAGAATCAACCATATTAATTTTGAAAAGTCAATCATGTGAATTAGATCCTATTATCAATAGCAGTGATGTCATGGGCAAATTTAGAGATTTCATCAAATAACTACATAAGGTTCACCCATCTGAAATCTTTAAATACAGTGCCACTAGTTGCAGGGGTGATGCTGGTTTTGAGAGTAAATGTCAACAAGTTTATGGTTCAACTTACCTACAGAAGGACAGACTAGGGGAGTGGAACAAGTTGCACCAATATCAGTGAGGAACAGAGTCAGAACATTTTGGCCTGTAGAGGGTTTGCCAACTGTTTGGTTCAGAGAATTCCTATTGATCAAAACCAGAAATCTCAGGGCATACCCTACGTTAGAGGAATAGATGCTCTAGTCTATGGCTGGGTAGTAAAAGTCACCTACAATTATGGAGTGATTGCTTATTGGAAATTAAAATGATCATCTGGAGACAGGGAGGGTGTTGTAATATGCTATAAACTGGTAGCTTGTCTTGTCCATGGTAAAATGAAGTTCTAGAAGCTTGGTTTGTAGGTCTCTGGGTATCAGATTAGATTAAATGTGGTCCTTAATAAATATGGAAACACCACCACAGTTTCCACCAGGCCTGAATGCATGGTAAATGCAGAACTCAAGAAAGAAAGAAGTGCCTTCTTTACATGTAAGCCTCGTCTCTGTAACTACGTGTCTACAGACATGTTCCAGATGCAGGAGCACCTCAAGTTCAGGCAATTTGTTACTGAAACTTCAGGCATTGAGGCCACCTTAATGCGGTCCAATTTAGGGTTTAAAGAATTTGCTAAGTTCGGGTTTTAAATGGCAGATCATGTCTCCTAAACCTGATAGACTTCTTTGAAGCAGTCACCAAAGCCGTAGATGAGGGTAAGGTGGTTCACACAGCCTATCTAGATCTCGCCAAGGCTTTCGACACCATCCCCCACTCTGGAATTATAGATAAACTCACTAAACTAGGTATAAATCCCTATGTCACAAGATGGGTTGCCAACTGGCTCACTGAAAGAACCCACACTGTGAAAGTAGCAGACTCCAAATCCAACTTCAGACCAGTGACAAGTGGAGTAACACAGGGTTCAGTCCTGGGTCCTCTCCTGTTTAGTATCTACTTCTCTGAAGTACAGGCCAACACAGAAGGTCTTTGGCTAACGAAGTTCGCAGATGACTGCAAACTAGGAGCCATAATCAAAACTTCAAAAGATGTGGATATCCTACAAAAGGGCCTCGCTGAGACAGATGCCTGGTGTCAAAGCCATGGCCTCAAGCTCAATGCCAAAAAGTGCATTGTCATCCCTTTTGGTAAAAACTCAGTACCCATGAACTACCACACAGGTGGTAGTCTACTTAACACTGAAAGTGTGATAAGAGACCTTGGGATACAGGTGGACAGTAGTCTCTCCTTTGATAATCACATCGCCACAGTAGTCAGGAAATCCTTCTACGTGGCACACCTCATCACAAAAGGTTTCTCATCCAGGAAAAAAGAGGTCATTGTTCCCCTCTACTTGTCACTCATTAGACCCATTATAGAGTACAACGCCCCTTTTGGTATGTACCTCACAAGACATCTACAACAACTGGAAAGGCCACAGAAATACCTCACAAAGAGGATTACCGGCCTCAAACAGATGCCCTATGCAGACAGTCTAAAAAAACTGCAGCTTTACTCCGTTGCATATCGCCTACTCAGAGGTGATCTCTGCCTAACACACAAAGCTATGTCAAACCCAGAGCTTTTAGACATGCTCCACTTAAAGAAATCCCAATCCCTATGAGCTACACGGTCTAGGGACCTAAACCTTGTCACCACAATAAACAGAACATGCTGGAGGGATAGATTCCTGTCCCAGAGACTTCCCATACTCTGGAACAAACTATCTATCTATATCGAACAAAGTTCCTCATTAGCACTCTTCAAGAAAAATCTTGATGATTGGATGGAGATAGGAAATTCACCCCGGGGATCACTTCTGTGCCTCTGCTTGACAGTGGCACAGGAAAATAATTTTCTTGGGTGGCGAAAGCCAGGGTACCTTTGGCTAGGCTTATATAGGCCTTAGGGCCAATAGCCTAGTACCTACCTATGAACCTATGTTAGATGGACTCTACCTAAAAAAGGCACTATGGGGGCAGCAAAGGTGTTTGCCAGTATGAAGAAGCCCTTGAATGAGAAACGCAGGCCATCCCTTGCAAAGCAAATATGACTATCTAGCAACTCATCCCAGGCTGCTACCTACTGGATCACCCCTGGAATGATACCAGCTATTAAGCCAACTGCTAAAGCCAATTATTTTTCCTTTACACCTAGGTATTATTCTTGGCAAAAGAAGGATTTCACTCCAGACTAGAGTCTTATCTGCAACCGTCACATACCTAGAGAGATCTGACATGTCTTTCTACACGTCCCTCAGTGTTTTGTGCACCAGATCATTCACTCCCACACAGACCACCACTATTTGGTAATCATACTTGTCTTGTGAAAGGGTCCTGAAGGCCCTCGCAATTCCTGTGATCCTAACACCTGAATGGCAGCTGACAGTAACCTTAGCTTTGCCCAGCCTGGTGTGACGAAAATCAGTATGTCTAACAACTGAGTCACCAATTACTAATGCATTCTTATCAGAAGCTAATTTTAGACTGCTTAACTTTGAACAGCTATGCTGTTTGTGAATTACTGTCCTGGGTGTGCATGGAACAGATGAGCTGATGGACTTCCACTGAGGCCTGTTTTTATAAGTCCTTGAGGGCTTTGACAAGGATTTTTTTATGGAATCAGAGAATTACATTTTAGTGAGTTCTGTTTGAAAATGTGGCAGTGGCTGCTCTTTTTGT
Organism: Protopterus annectens; assembly: GCF_019279795.1. NCBI lineage: Eukaryota > Metazoa > Chordata > Ceratodontiformes > Protopteridae > Protopterus > Protopterus annectens. The sequence continues at coordinate 704,288,204 of NC_056734.1, forward strand.
ATTAATGTTTGGGAGAGGAAAGCTTGCATATTAGCTAAGTAGTTACACCCCAAGCAGCTTTCTGTGTTAAGTAACAGTTCATCATCAGTGAGCATGAGGTAGTTGCTACACTGCCTTAGGATACCAAGTGTTAGGAGGCTGGAAACAGAAGGGGAATGGGTTTGCTGGCCCTCTATACTGTTCAGTGTTTTGTTTACTGGCTAAGTGATTATAGAAGCTAAATGTTAACCTAGTTAAGTGGTATCATCAGAGTGACAAATAGCAAACTGATGTTCCCAGTAACAACTAGAAGCAAATGAGAGCACCAAAGCTAAGCACAAGCTAATAATGCCCTGGGCACTATCAAATAAGTGACAAATGAAGAAAACGATAACGGTTTGGGATAACTAATTTAAGGGAAATTTGAAAATGTGCTCACTACCCATTAATCAGTTACAACTACTGTGGCACTACACAGAGCACTATCAATACCAATTAAATAAAACAAAAGAAACGAGAACCGACCAACCAGCAAACAACTATGGAAGAGACAGTTGTGTTCAGTCTCCTAGAAAATGACAGCCATTATTTATCTTTTCTTGCAATAAACGTCTACAGCTTCCAAGATGACCTCTAGCACCTAGCTAAACAAAGTGCTTTAGTTAAAGGCAAAAATAGTGCTGTTTTAATTTAACTACTTCAAAAACAGTTCCAGCAACATAAATAGCAAAACAGAAGCAAATGCAACATACTTTTTACTTCCCTGGCGCAGAGATACTCAAACACACTCTACTGCACTGTTTTACATGTGAAGCAGTGGCTAGTAGAAAATAAATGTTAAAAGCACATACTTCTATGTAATTAACTTTCTTTGGAAGAATGTGGCTGAGAATTTTTTTCGAGACTTGAGTGTGCTTATTAAGTAGTAGAAAAAAATCCACAGGAATTGTAAAGAAAACAATTTATACACTGCTAAATAAATTGTGCTTTTTTTCTTTACATTTCTTGCACAGTTTTTTTTTTTTTTTTTTTTTTTTTTTTTGTGAAGTTTGGATTTTTTGAAAATGTTTGTCCTTTCCATGGTTTTCCGAGTTTACTGAATAGCAACAGCAGCTCTGGATTGTTTTTATGAGTAGATTTTAAATTTATGAAACAGTTTTCCTGTCATTTTTTCCCAAGAATTACTAAATTCCTGCAAGTTTTTTTTTTTTTTTTTTTTGGGGGGGGGCAATGGTTCTTACATATTACATGGAATATAATTATATTTCAGGATTCAGATTTACTTCACATGCAGGTACAACTAACCACTATGTTCCTTTTTCACTTATAACCTAGCAAAATACAGAGTAAGACAAAAAGCTTCTATGGTGTAAATATGGAACCGGTGTTAGGCAAAATCTTTAGAATGAGAAGTGATACAAAGTAAACTACAATACTAGATCTTCATTACAGACAATATCTAAAATGTATCAAATGAGCCTCCCAGATAGCTCAAAGGGTATGTGCCCCAAACAGATTATTTTACTACATCAAGACTTTGTCTTGAAGTAATTCTCCAAGTTTCAACTTAATTCCTGACACAGAAGGCTACTTTCTAATACATGTCAGGAGAAAGATCTACATCTATAAGCAGAGGATTGCAAACAGTGATTAAAAGACACAACTGTCACATCCTTAAAACTAAATTGTTGACTTTTTATTTTCTTGAGTTGGACTGCCATATGTGTTGCTTTCATTTGTTCTACAAATAGTAGTGATATGTGATCTCACTTTGCTTTAGTATTTGACTTTCTCTAAGACTGCTGCATCCAGTATAATATCACTAATGATGGTAATGATCTTTCTGCTATTGCCAATAAGTCAGAACAGAGTATAGGACACAAAGTTCCTCCAACAAGGGAGGTACAAGGATGCCTGCCCCCTCCAAAAATACTTAAGTTTATATATGTGAACTGTGTGTTAGCACAAAAAGTACAGTTGTAATACTTAACATAATTTGCCATCCTAGAACCCCCTGGCTGGCTTGAATACCTGAGATTTCTTCCCTTCCCCTTGGCTCAGCAGGCACCCTCCTCCCAAGTGGAGAGACACTGACGAATAAAGAGCAGCTGGTCAGTGCTATTTCTTCAGGTCTTTCTTACCACTCTCCTGGCTGCAGCCCGACTCTCCATGCTCCTGGCAGGGAGCAAGACCTGCCCAAACTCTCCTGGTATGGAAGATCATTAGGACCTGTAAGGAATCAAGCTGGGTATAGGGGCAAGGAAACGGTACCCATCCTAACCCACAGCAAAGTACAAAGGGATGGTGGAGGGAATGGTTACTGCAACAGTGAAGACACTTGAATATCTACATTCATGTCAAGTATACACAGCTGTGCTATGCTTATCATGCATCAGTGCTGCAGTAGTAACACCTGGTAAGATTAGCAAACCTATAGAAGGAATGGGATTAGCAGTGTGCACTTTAAGGTGAAAAAATAAGTCCTCGCAAGACAGCTGAGGTGAAGGCAGCTTCAGCCTTAGAAGCAGAGGACAAATTGTTATGTTTGGAGAAAGCCAGAAGGTCAGAAATCCTTCTTGCTGATGTGAGAGTTACCAAGAAGGCAGTTTTCCAGGTAGCGCATTTGATGTGTGAAGAGGATATAGGCTCAAATGGAGGCAAGGTAAGCTTTTCCAATACAAATCTCTAGTCCCAGGAAGGGGCAGGGGCCCAGTTAGGAGGTCTTAAGTGGATTATACCCTTGAGAAATTATTTCACCATGGGTTGGGACAAGAGAGAGGGCTGCAGTGAGTAGACAGGCAGAGAGCTGAGATGTAGATTTTAACAAATGAGAAGAGAGCTCCCTGGAGAAAAAAAAACAGGTAAGATAAAACAAGGGGGATATTTTTGCTTGTAAAGACTGCTGCCCCTGGACTGGCACCAGTGTGAGAATCGTTTCCATTTTGAGATGTAGGACTTCCAGGTGCTGGGTCTCCTGGAGGATGATGTAAAAGAGCTGGCGGGACAGAATGAGGATGATATCATCCACCCTGCTAGCTTGAGTGTTAAGTTGGAGTATTGGGGACCTTTTGTCCTGTCGTATCCACCTTGGTTGTGACCACACGGTAAATGGTTTGTCCAGGGTTAGGAGATCCACCTCCAGGGACAGCAGGAATGGTTTTCATTGGCCATACTAAGCATCATGGGGGAACGAGTGTTGCCTGGGCCAGAACAGACATTAGGATCATCCCAGCCCATCTTCACTGATCTTCTGAAGTGCCCTGGGGATAAGGGGTATTTGAGGGAAAGCAAAAAGAAAAAGAACTGTCCATGAGAAGGAAAAGGCATTAGTCTCCTCTAAACCCTGAGTTTTGGGAGTCCTTGAGCTAAACATCTTGATCTGTCAATTTTCCTTTGAAGCAAAAAGGTCCGTCTCTGGCACATCTCACTAGCCCGTGAGTTTTCTGAAGACAGACAATTTCATCATACATTCATGGGGGTCTGTTACTGACCTGTTTAAGTAGTCTGCTTTGTTGTTGCTTACCCCTGGGTGGTATCTCCTGTCCTGTTTCTCCACAGTTGCATGGACATATGGCACAGTAGGTAAGAATAGGTACCCTCACCCCCCACCCCCATTTGCTGATATACCACATCACTGTGGTGTCTGTCTTTACCAAAAGAATGCCTAGTGTCCACATTTTTTTACATGCCATGTGGCCTCTGTACACTGCCATCACTTCTTTTAGACTGATATAAGCCTTTAAGAAGGGGCTGTCCCACCTGCCTTGTAATTTCAGATCATGTGTGTGCTCTCTCAAAGCCAGGTCTGTGGCATCTGTCGTGATCACTTGGTGTCCTGCCTGCAAAGCAAAAAGGACTCCTTTGTTTTGCTTGCAGGCATCCATTCCCTGTGACGGTTCTTTTTTATTCAAAGAAGAAGTGTAATAGAAGTTAAGAGGCTGCTGGTGTTGACAACACAGTTTTCAGGTACTACTGTATTTTTCTCACACTCAGCTTTGCTAAGGGTATCATTAGAATGCAGGGGGTTATGTATCCCAGTGCTTTCTAGAGCTCCCAGCCTGACAGATTCTCTGTAAATCAACCTTTTGAAGTAATGTGTCAGGGAAAATGATTTTTTGTCTGCTGGAATCCAACACAGCAGCAGGGAACATTAGGCCATCTGATGGTTGGTGGATGGATTTCTTGTACTTGAGACTGAACCCTAACACTGAGAGTCATGACATGGCTATTTTGTAGTGAGAACCAAAGTTCCTTTGCCATCTTTACCTGTATGAGAAAATTATCCAAACGGGTAAATCTGAGTGCCTTTACTCCTGCAAAAAGCAATCACTAGAGCTAGACATTTTATGAAAACTCTGGGAGCAGTAGACAAGCCAGAGGGCAATGCACAGAACTGGTAATGTGTCCCACCTGCCCTGAAGCAAAGGTATCTCTTGTGTTCCTTTACAGTGGGGATAAGAACTGTCTGAGGAAGGATCACTGGAAGAAGTTTCTTTCTGCAAAGTTATCATTTTGAACTTGGGGACCAACAGAAATTTAAGTTTGATGGATCTCAAATTTCCTTCTTTTCTTGGGTTGAGAAACAGTCTAGAGTAGAACCCTGATACTAACTTGTTAGAAGGAACTGCAACTGATCCTTATGCTAAAAGATCCTTGATTTGAGTCTGTATTTCTTTGATCCACCCTTTTGGAATGGGATAAATGCCCGAGAACTCTGGAATAAAAGTAATTGTATTTTGTACCAGTTTCTGATGATTTTCTAGGTCCCCCTGTCCTTGGTGATGGTTTAATATTTATTTCACCGTTTCTGATTATTTTCTAGGTCCCCCCTGCCCTTCATGATGGTTTGACATTTATTTAGGAAGAAGGAGACCCTGCCCCTAACTTTGTAGGGTGGCTGGAGTGGAGTTGGGTTGGGGTAGGTGCTTAACTGAGTCATGGCTTCTCCTGATGGATTCCTGAGGTTGGGACCCAATTAGCCTAGTTCTGGGGTCTGCTTTTCACCTCCTTGCTGTCTATCCCTTCTGAACTTTCCACTTTGGATTTTTGATTGGGAGGCAGGAGAGGACCAGAATTTAGTAGGGTAGTTTCTACTGAATCGTGGAGGTGGGACCTGTAGAGAGTACTTGACAGTTTGCATAGTCTTAGCCCTCTCCTCCAGTCTTATAAAAACACTTTGAACCTTGGGGTTCAAAGAAAAAATCTTCATCCAAGGGGCATCAAGGATTTCAACTTTGGCATGGTCAGGGATATGACTACTGTCTAAGCCAAGCCTACCTCCGGATTACTGACCCTGAGGCAGCTGCCCTGCTTGATGCTTCTACAGCAGCAAAGTCATAGTGTAAAAAGTGTGAAGCAACCTAGGAACTGGTACTGCAAAGTTCTAACAACTCTTTATATAGTCTTGCCCGTTATCCCTTCAATTTCTTTCATTAGGTTCAGGAGGGATTTTTGGAATTTAACCATATGAAACTGAGGTATAAACTTTTTTCCCAAATATGTTCTGCTTTTCTTGTCACTGGCTAAACGATTCTTACAGGAACTACCCTTGGCAACATCGGGCCCGTCCAAGGCTCCACTACAGGATTTCTAAAAAGGTGTATACGAAAATCCAGGACCCTGTAAAACAGTCCGATTTCCTGCAAGCAAGGGGTTGCAAGTCAGGTTGCAGGTATGTATCCTGAATAACATTATCCACTACTTCTATGCCTGAAGGACTTGCCAGGGGTTCATGTTCAGGAAAGTGAAGAAAATCTTTGACATTTTTCTTGGAGTCAGAGTAGTCCTGAGCTTCCCACTGGAAAGATTCTGTCATCATGTGTAGAATCTCTCCAAAGGAAAAATCTTCTGGAGATGAAGCGAAGGCAAGGATGTAATCTGACTCAGATTTGGCATATGACTTTGCTGGTCGACAAATGCCACCTAATCCTCTTCTGAGTCATAAGAATCAGAGGATTCCCAAGGTGAAAGATCTCTTTCTTTCAGCAGAAATACATTGGGCAGGGTCCTGCCAGGGAGCAGCTGCCTGGATCTCATAAAATCCATGAGATCCTCAGTTGACCTGATAAAGTCCTGAACATAAACCTGTGAGGATATTTCTCGCTCAACAAGCCTAGGCTGGTGCATGTCTACAGCAGCCTTCTTATGGCTGGACTTGGGCTTTGTCTTGGGTGTGTTATCAGTAGGGACCAGCACAGGCTGTGGGCAGGTGGCTGAGGCCTGCATTTAGTCTGCTATCTCCTCCCTTCTGCTTCATGAAATTCAGTCCTCCCTGTTCAACAATCTCAAATGAGAGCTGGAACCTGGTACCTGTCCCAGATGCTCTGAACCAAACCAACCCCACTAGCTATGTCAGCTCAAGTGGATAAAAACAACACAGTGGCCTCCAGCCTTGCTAGAGGCCATGAACACACACAGTAAATCTCAAGGGGCTGCAGATATGTCTCACTTCCTTCCACAATCTCATAACTAGGCAAACTATCTGTGAAAAAAATACTGTTATCCATCTCCATAATAACCTTCGGATACTTCTGCTTCCTCTTGCAAGGTAAATCAACAGCTGGACTGGTGGACCCCATGGCATGTGGAAGCCTCCAATGGTCCTTTTCCTTTGCCTTTTCTAAAAGTTTCTGAAAGGACTTGGGATTTCCAACATGGCTGCACATTGAGTAACAGCTTAACTCTAGCTCTCCCAGCGTGAAAACAGAAACTCAACAGATAAGGCCAGTAAACTTTTGTGTTTATGGGCAACTTTCAGTAACTGGTTAGTAAGTGTACTGCCTGGATGCCAGAAAAAAAGAGCTACAGAGCACCTGGAAAACATCAGCTACAAAAAGTAAGGAAAAAGCAATGACCTGGGAAAGTTCTGTAGCTGTTCAGTAGAAAGTAATGCAACCTCCAGACATGACTTCCAGTAACCTACAGGAGGATACAAGACAACTATAAATAGACCTCTTTCAAATAATTGAAACACTAATGGAATACACCAACACAAACAACAAAAAAATGGAAAAAATGGAAGAAGCTTTAAACAGATATTTAGATGAGGAAAATCAGAGGCTGAAATGAAGAAAAAGCTGCTTAGAATATGAGACTGCTGCTTAGAATATGAGACTGCTCAGGAAGAGATATTTCAAAAAATAACAGAACTAGAGGTCAGAGCACATAAGGAACACCTGAGATTTTCAGCTATACCTGACAAGCTGGAAGGAGCAGACTGCATTAATTTTGTGAAAGCACAAATAAGCAACCGGACTGGTATTCCACAGCAATACTTGTTAGCTGAAAGGATGCATCATGTGTATGCTCCAAACCTGGCTATAAGAAAGCAACCTAGACCTTTCCTACAAGCAGGAGGAGTTGATTCTGACAACACTGTGACAAAAGGAAAGTGGGAGACAGCAGAGTGCTTGTGGAGAATGATTACTCACTGTACACCAAGCAGAAGAGGAGTACATTTATTCCACTATTCAGGGGAATGTCGAGAAGCAGGTGTGAGATTTAAACTGCTGTACCCAGCAGTCGTCAAGATATTCCTCCCTGGAGAGACACAATAATTTTATGATGAAGTACGTGCTAAGGAGGAAATACAAAAGTTTGTCCAACAAAAAGTGAGCTGTGAAACACAGGGAGATTCTGCTTCATGTTCTTCTGGTAATAAAGACCACAGAGAGACTGCAACTGTAAAACCTTTTCCCCCGTTTCAATGGAAAAATGAGTGAAGGAAGGGACCACAACACCTAACTAGAAGAATCAAGAGTACATTGGAAATGAGAGACAGGATTTTGGAGATGGATATGAACAGTAATAAAATCCATAACTTAATGTGGGATTACAATGCAATAAATTAGATTTGTGAAATATGACAGAACAGGAAAATCTAGAAATAGTGGACTTTTTCAGAATATGTTGTACTTCTGGGGGGACTCAAGTATATGCCCTCATTAATGTTTGGAAAAATGCTTTTGGGAGGGATTGAGAAAGGAGAAGGTTAACTGTAAGTAAAGAAAACATTTGTTCTTAATAGTACTATTTTTATGGTGTATGTTTTTTTTTTACATGATAAAAAGTTTTCCCCAATTATTTTTAAATGTAATGGGGATTGTACATAGGTGCTGTTTTTTTTTTCCTCTCTTTCCTTCTGCTTGTTCAGTTTTAAGAAATGTAGGCAATGCAATGTAAAACAAAAGCCTGGTTAAAACAGCATGACAAAATTAAAATTAATGTGCTTTTTTCATTCTTGCATGGGGAATGACTAGATTAAGGACCTTAGATTGATTTAGTAACAAGTATTACGAGAAAGCAAGTAAATGAAAAAGGATACTAAATATTATGAGGCTTATTTTCTAGCAAATTAATGTATGTTTAGTAGCAGTTCTGTATCTGACTCTCATGTTTCCATGGAAACAATATGATAAAGAGAAGCTGACTGTCTGGTACTCATGTCTCCATGGAGACAATCTGATAATGAGAAATTGGCTGTCTGGTTCTCATGTCTCCATGGAGACAATCTGATAAGAACAAATTGGTTATAGTCTTTTGGACAGTGATTCACTGGGGAAAAAAAGAAAAGTGAAACTGGCTAGGAGATGATGTTCGCTGAAAGCAGTCAGGTGTTTTCCAGGCTGGGAAAGCTATAAAGATGAGACAAAACTAGTTATTACTTAGTAGAAGCACTGCCTGCACCATGCGTCTTAGCATGGATAACCATTCTTTTAGGTTAACTCAAATATCTGGGTGTGGCTGTCAGTTTGGGACATTTGTTCCTATTAGGAATATAAAACTTCAATATTTGAAGATGTATATAGTTTTGTATCCGGGGGGGGGGGGGTTTGCTTTTTTGTTTGAGGGTTTTCAATAAAACAAAAAGTTTTGTAAGATGTGACATAGGCTCAAATGGATATGACAAGAAACAACTATATAAAAGTTCAACTTGCCAAATAGTGTACGCATGTAACACAAAAGCTGGAAGTAGACATTTAACAAAAAGGTGTTATACATAAAAGGTGGGAATAATAACTTTTTAATACAATGATTTTTTCTGTAATATTTTTTAAATGTTACTGGTCTCAGGTAAATACAAAAAAGAAAGAATACTGAACTATATTAAAAATGTAAGTGCAAATAGCTATGTCACAGAAGACACACTTGGAAAGAACTGAACATGTGAATTTGATAAAGAAAGGTTTGTAGGAAGGTTATTCAATGAAATATCTGGGACAAAGGAAAAGAGGAGTGCGTATATATTAATTGCAAGAGGAGCTCCAATAGTGACAGAAGAGAAAAAAAAGATAATGACAGATTTGTAGTGTCAAGGGGCTACTGGCAAGGGAGGAGGATTACACTGGCATGTATTTATATTCCACCTAAAACTGCTATAACGGAGCTTAAGAAAATTCTGGGAGAAATAATCAGTTTTCAGCAAGGAATAGTACTTGTAGGTGGGGAATGGAATTTGATTTGGAGCAGTGAAAATGTGTCTGAGGGCCCAGAAGGGAAATTATTAAAAAAAAAGGAGGGTAGGTTTTTGAAGAAATTTATGAAAATATTTGGCATGGAAGATGTGAATTCCATAATAGGAGTTCTGAGTGAATTTACATATTATTCCACAAGACAAAACTAGGTTAGGCTACATTTCACAGAAACAAGTGCATTTAATGGAAGGCCTTAATGCACATCTAACTATTTCAGATCATGCGCTAATAATAATTAAAATAAAAACACAGGGTAATGAAATAAAAAGCAGACACTGGCACTTTCCCACCTATCTGTTGAAAAGAGAGGAATTTAAGGAATGGGTTAGTGCACATTATTCAGGAGCTATACGAGAGGATATAAATTACTTCTGAAAATATAGTTAGGGAGTGGGATAAAATTAAGGTGGAGCTTGAAAACAGAGTGGAAATAAAACAAAGGGAGCTACGGTAAAGAAGTAACAAGAATTATTTAGAGGGACTGACAAATGTTAAAGTATTGCAGAATAGGAGGAATCTCACATAAGAAGAGGATCAACTGCAGACTGCTAAGCAGAAAATAAGGGACTACCTCAATAATCTATACAAGTTTAGAAAAACTGCTGATAAGCAACTGTTTTTTGATAATGACACTAGAACACACAAATTTTTAGCAAGACAACTCAGCCAACAGAAAGTGGAAAGGGCTGTCGCCAAGCTTAGGGAGCCTATAACAAGGAAGGTAACAACAGATCCTGTAGAGGTAGTAGAAATATTTCAGAAATTCTATGAAATTGTATATAAAGCAGAGAAACATGTAAATCTAGAAAAGATACAAATGGAAATGTTTATGGAAGAATTAAATATGCCAGTGTTAGAGGTTGATGAGGCTCAATTATTAACGGTTAAGATAGGAGGAGATGAGATAAAAATTGTGATGTATAACCAATCTTCAGGAAAGTCTCCAGGAACAGATGGTATTCCTGTGGAAGTTTGGAAGCTAGGATGGAACAAAATAAGGATCTGGAAGGTTTTGTTTAACAGTATTTTAAGAGAATTAGAAGTACCAACATCCTGGAAGAAAGCAGTGGTAGCTAGCTGTAATACCTAAACAGGGTAAAGATCCATCAGATCCAGCTTCATACAGGCCCATTTCAATCATGTTTATAAAGTGTTCATGTCTATAATGGTTAAAAGAATGACAAAAGTAATGCCAAAATTGATAGATATGGATCAATGTGGTCTTGTGGAGAGAAGGCAAACATTTGACAACATTAACAGAACAAAATGCAAGAAAATGCCATTGTTGATGGTGGGTCTTGATGCAGAGAAAACATTTGACAGAGTAAACTGGGATTTTATAAGCAGGGCAATGGAAGCATTTGCATTTCCTGAAAAAGTATAAGGTTGATTAGGAGGATGTATATGAGGGATCGGTGAAAATTCAAGTGTGTGGGGTCCTCTCTGATAATTTCTGCTTCAACAGAGGAACCAGGCAGAAGGGTCCTCTTTCCCCTTTGTTATTTGCATTATGTTTAGAACCACTGGCAAAAAAATAAAGGACTCAGAAATTCAAGGATATAATTGGTACGGTAGTTAAGAAAAGCTGGCTCTATTTGCAGATGATATTATTTTATCTTTGACAAAACCAGAAACACACATTACAGTGTTGTGGAACATTTTGAGACCGTTTCAAAACTTTCAGGGATACAAAATTAATGAATCTAAAACAAAGGCAACAGCGGTAAATTATGTACCCACATATTAATTGGTTCAGCGATATCCATATTTATGGGGACATGATAAAATGAAGTATTTAGGAGTATGGATTAAAAATTATTCTGGTGTGGCAGCTAAGGATATAGGTGAAGAGACTAAACAGATAAAAACTGAGAAAATGGAAGCTTTGTTATATGGATATGGATATTAAGATACAAGCAGTTAAAATGTTTTTAGTCCAAATTGTCTTATACACAGATCAGGCATATTTTTATCAACAAGAGAACTTGTGGATAGCAGTTAATAAAGAGTTGAAGGACTTTATCTGGGAGGGAAAGACAGCAAGAGTCAAGTGGGATAAGCTGATTCTTCCAGTTTAACAGGGCAGACTGGGATTACATGATCTGAAGGGGTATTTCAGAGCTACATAGTTAAGGCATGTCCTACACACAGCACAAACAGAAAATTATAATTCAAAATAGAAAGAGATGATGAAACGGGAGTGGGGGGCAAGAAACAAGGACTGACTGGGATTTAGAAAGCAGGCCTTTAAGAAAAGTAACAATCTTACAGAATGTTACATCTATAAAGTAGCAGAAAGTATCCTAAAAACTAAGCCAACACGGGAATGGAAAAAGGAGATTCTTCCAGTAAGGATGACTGCAATTAGGGATGTAGACAATAGGTAAAAGGGAGTTGGAATTTATTGGAGAAAACTGGCAAAAGAACCAAGGTATTGGGAGCAGATAACTAGAGAGGGAAAGATTTGGATTGCAGATTAGAGAATGCCTTCCCAATCAATAATTAATATCAGGCTATATAGGCAAAGAGAATGAAATAGGGGTCCTAAATGAAAGACCAGCACTGGTAGTTTTTTTAGTAGAATCTAGAACAGAGGCTGCCATTAAAAAAGGAATAAATAGTACAGCATATAAAATATTGCTAGATAATTATAAGAATCAATCGGAGAAAGTTAGAAAGGATTAGGAAGAGAGATTGGATAAGCAATTCACAAACAAACAAACAATGGGATGATTTATGTATGTCTCCCAAATATGCAACAAAATCTAGAAGATTTAGGATTTTTGTTTGGAAATGTTTACATATGTTTTTATGGATCTAGGACTAATGCTCGACAACACGTTTCCATAAATCGGAAATGGCCGAGCACAGTTTCGCGAAAGTGTTTTTTCACCGAAAAAGCATTTTTGCGAAACTCAAGTAAAAAAAAAAACACTAACATAAAAACAACAACAGTAAATCAAGTTTACGCAGGCGGTTAAGCCCCCCTGCACCCCGCACTTTTATATTCTCACTCCTAGATCGCACTACAGTGGGGAAAAGGGAATATTCCTCTTACTAGATTTCTCTTAATGTATAATGGGTGTTGACTCTCAAACCTCAAAAAATTGGATACTTTATACCCGTTATTTGGACAATGTATTCATTTTATGGAAGGTAGATCAAGAAAGAGTATTAAAATTTGAGAGTTTCATTAATAACATTTGTGAACATTTTCAATTTACACACACTTACAACCCGCAAGTTATAGATTATTTAGATGTTAGGTTGACTAAAAATACTTATCAGAACCGTTTCGAATCACTGGTCCACAGGAAACCGACATATTCTAATAGTTTTTTGAGGTTTGAGAGTCAACACCCATTATACATTAAGAGAAATCTAGTAAGAGGCCATATGATTAGAGGGGCTAGAATGTGTTCAACCTTTGAAGGGTTAACTAAAGAACTGATGTTACTGACTCAAATGTTTATGAATAGGGGATACCCAAAGGAACTGGTGGAGAAATTTAAGGAAGAGATTATGAAAGGATGGGGTAATAAATTTATTCCCCTATTTGGACAACAACAAGTTTTTAAGGAAACACAAAGTAACCAGACCAATAGATATACACATTCTATGTTAATAGAATTTAGTTCATTTGGCAGGGAGGTACAAAAGATTCTTACCAAGAATTGGGTGATTCTGGAAGGAAATGAGAGTACACCCACTGGTTAGGTATGGGTCCACTCTTTACCAACAGAGTGGGGAAGTATATGAAATATTTACTAGAACACACAAAACAGTTAAGTACAGTTAAACGTACCAACAAGTGTGGTAGGTGTAACCAATGTTCACTGATCTTAGATAGGGTAGGAGATATGACACCCACTATTAGGATGGTTGGTGGTAATTGTCAAACAAGAGGGGTGGTTTATATTGCCAAATGTCAAAGTTGTTTCAATTTCTATGTAGGGAAAACAGAAAGATCTTTAAGGCAAAGAATTTATGAACACACATATGCCATGGAAACTAAGAACAAAAATAATGCCCTTTTAAACATTCAGAAATGTGTTCTAATTTTACTAGTTTCAAGTTTGGTATACTTGAGATAGTGAAAAGGAACACCAGAGGAGGTGATTGGGGGAACGAACTTGAAACTAGGGAAATACATTGGCAGTTGACATTAAATGCCACAGAATTCCAGGGTATTAATGACCACCTATCTATATGGCCAGTGTTAAAACAGACAGCCAAGAAGTTGTAAGCTTTAGAAAGATTTAATTACTGAAATAAAATAAGAAGTTATGTACCTACCATAACGTTCCATGTTAGTTGTCTTCTCTCGCCTTCTTTCTTGCTTGATGGGTTCGGAGCCGATCCTCGGCTCCGACTCGGCACTTGCTTTAGCTCGAGAACTCCTTTTACCAGCTCGAGGCAGCCCCATATCCCATGATGCAAGGCAGTAAGTACCCAGATCTCGTTTGTTGACAAAGGGCAATAACACCAAGCAAAAAATATATACTTCCCAAAGGAAGAAGAAACTTACAGATGGAAAAAGGACCAGGTCTGAATGGTCCTTAGTATAATAGTTTCTTATACAAGGTCTGTCCAGGCCAGGGGGAAGGAGGGAGGGTCAAGAAAGAAGGAGAGAAGACAACTAACATGGAACGTTATGGTAGGTACATAACTTCTTAATGTTAAGTTGTCAATCTCGCCTTCATTCTTGCTTGATGGGACCGCGTCCCTAGCACCTCTATCCTGGGTGGCTCAATGGAACAAACTCTTGAGGACTGTAGAGCCAAAATTGGCTCTGTCCCTGGAGGCCAAGTCCAATTTGTAATGGGAAACAAAAGTGTGAGGAGTGGCCCAAGTGGCCGCACAAATAGTGTCCAAAAGAAGTCTAGCTTGAAAGGCTGTAGAAGTAGCTAAACTCCTAGTTGAATGTGCTTTAGGTTTTGAGCACAGCTGTTTTCCCCTGAGTGTATAAATTTCAGTGATGACGAAGAAAGCCATCTGGACAAAGTCACTTTAGAAACAGGAAGGCCTTTTTTATTATCCGCATAGGAAACAAAAAGTTGATCAGATTTTCTAATTTTTTTTGTTCTATCCAAATAATATCTAAGTTGATGGTGGACGTCAAGATAATGTAGCTTTTGTTCAGCTCTATCTGAATAGTTAGGAAAAAATACAGGGAGATCAATGGATTGATTCAGATTGTTTTTTGAAGCGACTTTAGGTAAAAAGGATGGATTAGTCCTCAAAGATACTCTGTCTTTGTGAAAAATCAGATAGGGGGGTCGAACCGAAAGAGCATGAAGTTCAGACACCCTCCTGGCAGATGTAATAGCCACTAGGAATAAAGTTTTCCAAGAAAGATATTTCAGGGAACAAGAAACAGCTGGCTCGAAGGGGGGAAGAATCAAGGATGTCAGCACTAAATTTAGATCCCACTGAGGAGGAGGATTCCTGATTGGAGGCTTTAGTAGGAAAATTCCTTTCAAAAAGGCCCTGCAGAGCCTATGGGACATAATATTATGATCTGCTATCCCGACATGAAAATTTGAAATAGCAGCCAATTGAACTCTGACTGTGGAAGAAGAGGAGCCTGCATGAAAAATCTCTGCTAAGAAGTCCAAAACTGCCTGAACAGGGGCAGTAAAAGGATCAATATTTTGGGCCTTAGCCCAATAAGAGAAACGTTTCCATTTGCTTGTGTAAATCCTCCTGGTAGAGGATTTTAGTGAAGCTACTATGATGTCTCTAACTGGGTTAGAGATCAAAGGAAGCCTGGCTAAGGAAGGAAGTGGAGCAACCATGCTGTGAGGTTGAGAGAAGGGATTGACCGGTGCAGCTGACCGGATTGGTGAATCAGTAGATCTGGCACTGGGTCCAGATGCCACGGCTGCACCAAAAGGTGATGATGGAGGAACGGGAACCAAACTTGTCGAGGCCAGTAAGGGGCAATGAGAATCAATTTGGCTCTCAAAACGGTAGCTTTCTGGATCACCTGAGGGATCAGAGGAAATGGAGGAAAGGCATAAAGAAGTCCCTGGGGCCAATCCTGGGTCAGAGCGTCTCTGGGGGGATGGCCTGATAGAGGGAAGAGGCTGAAGAAGTCTGGACATTTGCTGTTTTGGGGAGTAGCAAAAAGATCGCAACATGGACGACCCCATTCCAGAAAAATTTCTTCCGCTATAGATTGTTTGAGAGACCACTCGTGAGGCATGAGGATAGCTCTGCTCAATCTGTCCGCTATGATGTTGGTTTTCTCAGGGATATGCGTTGCTACCAGAAAGCGATGAGAGGAGATCGCCCATTGCCAAAGTCTGAGCGCTTCTCGACACAAGGGGTAGGACTTGGTTCCGCCCTGTTTGTTGATATACCACACTACAGACATGTTGTCTGTGTGGACTGCAATTGTCCCTATGGGAAGAAAGTCGTTGAGGGCTTGCAACGTTAAAAGCACTGCTCTCATCTCCAGGACATTTATGTGCAGATGGTACTCGAACGGTTGCCACGTCCCATGAACCATCCTGCCCTGATAATGACCCCCTCACCCGATCAGGGAGGCATCCGTGGTGACAGTGGCTAACGGGGACGGGGGTACAAAGCACCTGCCTTGGTGAACCTGAGACGATGTGATCCACCAAGTAAGATGCTGTTTGCATGTCTGTGTCACCAGAATCTGGTGACGCATTGGGAGTTGCTGGTATGACCACTGTGTGAACAGCATCCACTGAAGGAGGCGCATGTAGAATCGAGCCAGGGGAAGAAGAGTAATGGCCGCAGCCATGAGACCTAATACCTTTAGAACCATTCTGGCCTGTACTTTCTTGCTGGCCAGAATGATCCTGACATGAGTCTGAATGTCTGAAACTCTTTGTTCTGTAAGGGTAGCTGACATCCGAACAGTGTTTAAGTTTGCCTATGAAGGTAATAGACTGGCAGGGCGATAAGGATGACTTTTCGAAGTTGATTGAGATGCCTAAATGAGAACAAAGGTCTATTGTGTAATCCCTGGCTTGTATAAGCTGATGCCTGGTGGTGGCTGACAGGAGCCAGTCGTCGAGATACGGAAACACCTGGAATCCTTGACGTCTCAGGTGAGCCGTGACCACTGCCATGCATTTGGTGAACACTCTGGGGGCTGTAGTGAGACCAAAGGGCAGGGCTCTGAACTGGAAGTGACTGGACCCCAGCCGAAGCGGAGAAATCTCCTGGAGCGTCTGTGAATTTTGATGTGATAGTACGCATCCTGAAGATCTATTGAGCACATCCAGTTGTCCTTCTGTAAGAAGGGCAGAATTGACTGAAGAGTGACCATTCGAATCTTGTCTTCCTGACAGACTTGTTGAGTCTGCTGAGATCCAATATTGGTCTCCAGTCTCCCGTCTTTTGGGGACCAAAAGAATCTTGAGTAGATTCCGGCTCTGAATGGTCTATTGTAACTGGCTGAATGGCTCTTTTTTGCAGTAGTTTTGCGATTTCTAACTCTGCAATTTCCCTTAGACCTGGTGGTACATCTGGAAGGGAACCTGAGGGGAAGGGACTTTCCTCGAAAGGAATTATGTAACCCTTGGATATGATCGACTGTACCCATCTGTCTTGAGTGAGGGAATGCCAGGCTTCTGGGTACAGTGATAATCTTCCCCCGACTGCCTCCAAGGAGGGACAGCCGGGCAACACCTCAGGGATGCTGAAAGGGCTTATCAGAGAGAGGCTCCCTGTTTCCCTGGTTCTTCGGACCCCTCTGCCTCTAGAGCGGCGTCTGTTGTTGTTACCGCCTCTGCCTCTAGGGGTAAACTGACCACATGAATCCGGCGTGACTCCTTGGGATTTACGGAACCACATCTTCCCACCCTTCTGTCCTTTGGGATAAGGCCTAGAAGAGGTGGAAAACGGACTCCAACAGCAGAAAGAGTCTTGCCGTCCTGCTCACACCTGGTCAAGGTTTCCTTCACCTGAGGGCCAAACAAAGCTGACCCATCAAAGGGAGAATTTGTGAA